>NC_133326.1:732433964-732733964 GCF_042186555.1 Aquarana catesbeiana | reverse complement strand
TAATTTGTTCAGATCTTCTTGCAAGGTTTCCACATCCTGCGGAGAAGTTATTGCCCTGCTTGGCTTAGTATTGTCCGCAAATACAGAGATTGAACTGTTTATCCCATCCTCCAGGTCCTTTATGAACAAATTAAATAGGATTGGTCCCAGCACAGAACCCTGGGGAACCCCACTACCCACCCCTGACCATTCCGAGTACTCCCCATTTATCACCACCCTCTGAACTCGCCCTTGTAGCCAGTTTTCAATCCATGTACTCACCCTATGATCCATGCCAACGGACCTTATTTTGTACAGTAAATGTTTATGGGGAACTGTGTCAAATGCTTTTGCAAAATCCAGATACACCACGTCTACGGGCCTTCCTTTATCTAGATGGCAACTCACCTCCTCATAGAAGGTTAATAGATTGGTTTGGCAAGAACGACTCTTCATGAATCCAAATAAATAAATAAATAGATAAAACAATATTTATGACCAAAACATGTTACAGCTATGTCTGAGGTTTCTGAAAGAAGGTACCACTATCTCATCGGCTGACCACCACTACAGCATCCTGGCCACTAGCCGCGAAGGATACAACTCAGCGACAAATGCTTACCACCTTCTTGCACCTTCAGCTCGAAGACCGTTAGTCCATCTTACCACATAGGGAAGGTCCCCATACCAAGATAGGTCCCAACCCTTACCACACCATATATTACATGTATATAGCCATATATATAGTCAGGTCCATAAAAATTGAGACATTGACACAATTCTAATCTTTTTGGCTCTATACACCACCACAATGGATTTGAAATGAAACGAGCAAGATGTGCTTTAACTGCAGACTTTCAGCTTTAATTTGAGGGTATTTACATCCAAATCAGGTGAACGGTGTAGGAATTACAACAGTTTGTATATGTGCCTTCCACTTTTTAAGGGGCCAAAAGTAATGGGACAGATTAACAATCATCCATCAAACTTTCACTTTTTAATACTTGGTTTCAAATCCTTTGCAGTCAATTACAGCCTGAAGTCTGGAATGCATAGACATCACCAGACGCTGGGTTTCATCCCTGGAGATGCTCTGCCAGGCCTCTACTGCAACTGTCTTCAGTTCCTGCTTGTTCTTAGGGCATTTTCCCTTCAGTTTTATCTTCAGCAAGTGAAATGCATGCTCAATCGGATTCAGGTCAGGTGATTGACTTGGCCATTGCATAACATTCCACTTCTTTCCCTTAAAAAACTCTTTGGTTGCTTTCGCAGTATGCTTCGGGTCATTGTCCATCTGCACTGTGAAGCGCCGTCCAATGAGTTCTGAAGCATTTTGCTGAATATGAGCAGATAATATTGCCCGAAACATTTCAGAATTCATCCTGCTGCTTTTGTCAGCAGTCACATCATCAATAAATACAAGAGAACCAGTTCCATTGGCAGCCATACATGCCCACGCCATGACACTACCACCACCATGCTTCATTGATGAGATGGTATGCTTTGGATCATGAGCAGTTCCTTTCCTTCTCCATACTCTTCTCTTCCCATCACTCTGGTACAAGTTGATCTTGGTCTCATCTGTCCATAGGATTTTGTTCAAGAACTGTGAAGGCTTTTTTAGATGTTGTTTGGCAAACTCTAATCTGGCCTTCCTGTTTTTGAGGCTCACCAATGGTTTACGTCTTGTGGTGAACCCTCTGTATTCACTCTGGTGAAGTCTTCTCTTGATTGTTGACTTTGACACACATACACCTACCTCCTGGAGAGTGTTCTTGATCTGGCCAACTGTTGTAAAGGGTGTTTTCTTCATGAGGGAAAGAATTCTTCGGTTATCCACCACAGTTGTTTTCCGTGGTCTTCCGGGTCTTTTGGTGTTGCTGAGCTCACCGGTGCGTTCTTTCTTTTTAAGGATGTTCCAAACAGTTGATTTGGCCACACCTAATGTTTTTGCTATCTCTCTGATGGGTTTGTTTATTTTTTTCAGCCTAATGATGGCTTTCTTCACTGATAGTGACAGCTCTTTGGATCTCATATTGGACATGGAACAGCTGAGCAGCCAATTGTCCCATTACTTTTGGCCACTTAAAAAGTGGGAGGCTCATATACAAACTGTTGTAATTCCTACACCGTTCACCTGATTTGGATGTAAATACCCTCGTATTAAAGCTGAAAGTCTACAGTTAAAGCACATCCTGTTTGTTTCATTTCAAATCCATTGTGGTGGTGTATAGAGCCAAAAAGATTAGAATTATGTCGATGTCCAAATATTTATGGACCTGACTGTATATATATATATATATATATATATATACCACCACCATTCTGACCTTCAGGAACCAGAGACCCCTGCCACCAGCACCTGAAATAATAAGAAAACAAACAACAAAAGAACAACACGCATAACTAATTCGCAATCACAAGTTGCATCTATAGGGAGGAAGGGGGGGAACTGTCCTTTGTGTTACCTCTTGTGCTGCTGCTCTGACTGCACAAGCCCCGCCCCCACCTCATATTAAGTTAACTTTCATACCGCCCCTCGTCCCTCAGCCCACAACTCCCCTTCCTACACCCAGCTTCCTGTTGCACTAACAGCGTCCCCCCAGTCATGCAGCCCCTACACTTAGTTCCTAGGCTCAGCAACAAATGCTTACCACCTTCTTGCACCTTCAGCTCGATGACCGATAGTCTATCTTACCATATAGGGAAGGTCCCCATACCAAGATAGGTCCCAGCCCTTACCAGACCATATATTACATAGATAGATATATATATATATATATATATATATATATATACACACACATACATATATGCTACCACCATTCCGACCTTCAGGAACCAGAGACCCCTGCCACAGCCACCCACCAGTGACTCCTTCTGCGTAGGTGACCTTGCCACAGCCGTAAGGCCCGTTGTAGACCGTCCTGAAGCCCCAGGACCCACATATCTATTCCTACTGCAGAAAGATGTACCCCATTCCCCCTTAGAAAAAGGCCAACATCTTTTTCCAACTCACAATGGCGCACCACCAGCCCCCCATTGCAGACTACAAACTTTGCCACCGCTTTATTAGCTTTCATCCTGGCTTTGTTTACACGCTCCACTGACCGTGCCACCCCGCTAAGCCACCCGTCCAACCATGTCTGACCAGGCAATTACCGTGTCCGGGAAGAACACCCGGAGATGTAGGAAGTCCCATTTTATATCTCTGATGATCTCCCTAGAGGCCCTTAGGCACAGGTAATTGCCCCCGACATGTAGCAGGAGCACATCCGGAGGCCTGTCCAGACGAACGTAATGCAGGCAACACCCTGGACCACAGCATCCCTGGGATCCCTATCCACCGAATCATAGCCTCTGCCCGGGAAAAACCCAACTGCCTTCCTTCCGGCCTGACCAATGCCCTTTTTGCCCCCCAGTGCACATAAGAATGGTCCAGGATCCACATCAGACACACCGGGCCTGTAAAAGAAAGAAAGGAGACATATACCCAGGGAACATGCACCACATACCCTTCATGCACATACCCCGGAAGGACATCCCACATAAACAACATAAAACACAACAGCAAAGGGACAAGCTCCCCCCTACACGAGGTGAGGGTGAACATATAACCTAAACCGATTAGACTCCCATACGCTGCAGGATTTGATCACTCAAACCCCAGCACGATGCTTCTGTCACCGCCCTAATGCAAAATTAATGGGATGAATAATCCATCACCACGAAACCCCCCACCTCCAAACATTATTTTGAACACCGCCACAAATTGGTACCCAAACAGTGGCAACCCCTCTTCATGAATCAAGAAAGGACCCACCCCGGAAGGCCGTAAAACCGACCACTCCCGGATGATCTTAACCGGGCATAACTCCAAGCCCGGAACACTCCCCAGTACTACCCTGGTACCTTTTCCCAATGGATCCGTCTTTGACTTGATGATGAGCAACGTCACCGAATCAACCCCCATTGCCACGTCCGAGACGCCTAACCCCCCCAGCCACCGACTTAGATGGACTGACCAATTCGCCCACCCTCAATGCCCCAAAAAAGGCCATCACAAACGCCGTCTTAAACAGGTGGACTTCAAAGGAAGAAAAACACACCCGTGGTAATGCTGCCGTCCAAACCTCTAATGTCGCGTACACACAAGTAGACTTTTCGACCGGACTGGTCTGACGGTCTATCTGACGGACTTTTGGTGGACTTCCGACGGACTTTCCAAACAAACTGACTTGCCTACACGATCACACCAAAGTCCGATGGATTCGTACGTGATGACGTACGACTGGACTAAAATAAGAAAGTTGATAGCCAATAGCTGCCCTAGCATCGGTTTTCGTCCATCGGACTAGCATACAGACGAGCTGACTTTTTGACCAGACTCGAGTCCGTCGGAAAGATTTGAAACATGTTCCAAATCTAAAGTCCAACAGATTTTTGACCGAAAACGTCCGCTGCAGGTCCGATAAAGCCCACACACGGTCGAATTGTCAGACGGACCAGTCGAAAAGTCCGCTCATGTGTACGTGGCAAAACATCCCCAATTACACCGGCCGCCTAGAATCAGGCTTCGCCCTGCCCTTCCTATAATCCCGTAGCGCACTTCGTACAATAAAATTCTTAGTCACGTCTTCTACACCTCCCAATTTGAACATAAAATCCAGCCATCTTGCTATTTAAAGAAGCCACTGACACTTCTTCCTCGCAATTCCTACTAAGAAAATAAATCAACGCATGGAGCCTATCCTCAGTGCCAGAACAACCCCCAATGTTACTCACCAACTCGGACCACTCATGCCAAACCTGCTTGTATGCCCTCCAAGTGGATTCCGCTACCGACCGCCGAACCAACGCCATCACGGTACCATCACAAGGTCCCATAAACAACCAGGACACGGAACCCCGATCCACTCCGGCGCCAACTGCTGGAATCCGTCCCACTGCAATTCTGCAATTCTCAACACCTGGTGTATGCACAGCACAGATAACAATGTTCAAAATAAGACACCGCAATACCAAATGGCGCAACAACCGCACTACCGGCAAAGAGAATGCCATCAGCGAGTTGATTGCTTGGACCACTCCCCCGGTTATCACAATGAAAACTAGCCCTCCGATTCCTGAACTCCGCTCCCCAAAGCTCCACTGCCAACACAATAAGGAACAATTCCAACAACATCACATTCTTTATCAACAGGGACCCCGACAATGCCTCCGGCCATCGCTTTGTACACAATGCTGCGAATCCCACGGACCCTGCAGCATCCGTGAACAGCTCCAGCTCTTGCGCCTGTACCGCCGGTCTAAGTCAAAAAGACCTCCCATTATACTGCTCAAAAAAACATTTCCAAACCTCCAAATCCTCCCTGTGGTCCCGACCCAAAATGAACAAAATGATGTGGGGCTTTAATCCTAGGCTTGGCGGCTGCCATCCACCGGCAGAACACCCTTCCCATTGGCATAATGCGGCACGCAAAATTAAGTTTCCCCAGTAGGGACTGTAATTCCCACAATTGTACTTTTGATGCCACTGATGACTTAAGATCATCCTGCGTATCTCCCGGAAGCCGGTACTCCATACGCTCAGTATCGATCAGGATACCCAGAAACTTCAACACTGGCACCGGACCTTCCGTCTTGTCCTGCGCCAACGGTACACTAAAAACATGAAAAACGTGCTGGATGGTAGCCAGCTATGTCAAACAGGAACGATGGTCCAGAGGGCCAATCACTAAAAAATCATCCAAATAGTGCAAAATCGAATGAAGGCCCGATAGATCCCTGACCACCCATTCCAGAAAAAAACGAAACACTTCAAAATATAAAACAGGATATGGCACAACCCATAGGGAGGCATCTATCCACAAAAAATTCTCCCTCCCAACAACCCAGTAACTGGACGCTATCCAGATGAACCGGCAACAGACGAAAGGCCAACTCAGTGTCAGTCTTCGCCATAAACGCTCCCCTACCAAACCGCTGTACCCACCATACCACCTCATCAAAGGAGGCATAAGACACTGAGCACAGCGCTGGATTAATTGCATCATTCACTGACCCACCTTTTGGGTAGGAGAGGTGATTAATGAGCTGAAACTGATTCGGTTCATGCTTGGGTACCACCCCCAACGGCAATACTGCTAAGTCCCCCAATGGCGGTACCCCGAATGGACGTGCCATCCTGCCCAATGCTGCTTCCTTCTGCAGTTTACAAGAAACCACATCCGGATGATCGTACGCCGACCGCAGGTTGGCCGCAACAGGGGGGACTTCCGCCAATTCACTGGGAATCAGGAAATCCTCCTTAAAGCCCAACCACAACATCCTCGCCGCTTCCATATAAGGATACCTACTTAGGTACGGGGCCATTTTTTCCACTTTCACCGGCGTCTTCCCTTTTTCCAGCGTCGCCTGGTTTCTTCCCTTTTTTGAAGCATTTTGACAGGGGATGTGCACCCCACATCCCGAACATTCTTGTTTAAAACAACATTTAAAACTTGCAAGTGCCCTAGTTGAACTGCTAACAGAACCCCTTGTGCTTACTGGCCGATGGTGACTAAACTTGGGCACCCCCGGCCCCCCCATGAAAGGGCTTTGACGCGTCTCTGGCTTGCGTCATGAGCTTCATCCACAAACCAATGTCCTTGTGATCCCAATGTAATGTTGGTCTCCCTGCCTTCCTTTGCTGGAATTGCTCATATACCCTTTGGGCCTCACTAATGGAATCAAGGTAACAAAATAGGGCCGAACAATGTTCTGGCACCTTTTCCCCAAAAACGCTAGCTAGGATATTGAACATTTGCATCCAGTTCGCAAACGTCCGTGGAATAAGACGATACCGTCTCTTTTCATCTTTTTCCTTTTTGCTCTTGTCCAGCTTTACTTTATCCAATTTAAACTTTTCCAGCGGCAGCAGTGAAAAGATATCCACGTAGACACCATTCCAGATCCTTTCTCTCACCTCTGCTTTTAAGTGAGCGCCCAGAGTGCCCCGGTAACAAACATACACCTCGCATCGGGCTGTGTCCACCAACCGAATCCCATCTGCATTCACCAACTCCACCGTGGCACCCCCCCAAACTCACCTTGGAGGTACCGGCCACTTCTGGGGGGAGCAGAACCGCCCCCGAACCCGCATCCGAGATTGTCGTATGGGGGGTGGCTCCCACCCCCAAACTCCCCTGCAAAGGTGCAGCCCCCGCCAGGGGGGACCCCACCACCCCAGTGACTACAGGGGGGACTGATAACCCACCGCGTCTGCTGGTGGGGCAGCAGACGGGTGGGAGGTAACAGGTCGCCTATCCCCTCCGACCACCCATGCCGCTGCCGGTAAAATCACGGCAGCGGCTGGTGCCTAAGCCAGCAAATCTCTGCAGCCCGCCAACAAAGTCGCCATTATTTGCTGCAGGAACACCTCACCGCCCACCCCCAGCATCCCTACCCTGGTACCCAATGCCAAAACCTGCGCCAATACTGGCCCATTCCCATCTGCAACCCCTGAGGAGGAGGCAGCAAGGGGTGGGGGAGGGGGAGACCCAGACAACATAGAAACAGGTGTGGTTAAAGGAGAAGAAACAGAAGAGGACTTACCAGGCTGCCCAGGAAAAAACCCACTGACCAGCCGCCACTCCAGATCCCTGTAGAGGCCCAGACAGGCCTGCCACCATTCCTGTTGTGTCCAAGTCAGAATAGGTCAGTTCACCTTCCAATCACTGGTCCTCCTGTTCAGCAGGGGACGCTGTAGAAGCCGCATGGGCCGCGTGATCCCGGGCTGGATGAACATCAGAGGCCCTCCTCTCGCCCCGGCTGTCTGCCGCCGACTTCCTGCATGGGGCACTCTGCTTACCAGCAGCTGCCGCTCTGTGACCGCCGTCCTCAGCCACTGGACCTCCGCTTCCCCCCGCGATGGCTGCGGCCGTCCTAAGGTGGTAGCCCGCGCCCGCTCCAGCAGTTCTCCCCCGCTGTCCCGTTCAGGGCAGAAGGCCCCGGACTGTTCCTGCTCCACTGTCCCTGCATGCCTGGATGGGGATGGAGACTCCTCTCTCCTGGCCGGGTTGCGTCTATGCTGGGGATTCCTCCCACCCCCCACAGCTGGAGCCGGGGCATGGCGCTTGGCCCGGGGTGGCGGAGGGTCTGGGATCGGGCTACCTGCTCGCTAGTTCAGACTGGGCGCTGTGTCAGGACTAAAGCGCACCGGAGGCCGCGACCTCTGTGCACGCGGCATGGGAGGGGGGCGAGGGGATGGCGGACCCGACCTACCTCCCCCGGACTCTGGCAGTAGCTTGGCCAGTTGAGAAGCAAACCACAGCCACAGAGCGGAGCTGCGCTAGGATCCTATTTAAGTTCTCAATGGAGAGGCAACAGCAGAGAAAAAAACTGAAATGTGTGTTACGTCTCGTACTGCTGCTCTGACTGCACTAGCCCCGCCCCTCCTCATGTTAAATTAACTTAGGACCGCCCTTAGTCCCTCAGCCCATAACTTCCCTTCCTGTCCACATCTTCCTGTTGCACTAATAACAGCGCCCCCCAGTCATGCGGCCCCTACACTTAGTTCCTAGGCTCCAGGGCTTATCTTTATATGTATTTTATACACTAAATAACAAACTAGTGTAGCTCTGTTCTATATTACACAGACAGACAACCTACCTGCAGACAGAGGTAAGTGTTACCACAACCCCAGTGTTACTATATGGCTGTGTAACTATGTAACAAACCACCGAACCACCTGATCCTGATACTTCCAAATAATAATTACACAACAAAAATTATAATACAAAGCAAATACTACATACAATATATGTCTGCTACTACCACAACCTCAGTGCTGGAACAATGTGTTGCAGAATAATGAATTGGTATTAATACACTTTATGCAGAACCCAGTGCTGTAAATACACGTTGCAAACTAATACATTTCTACTTTGGTGTGTGTAAAAAAATAACTATTTTTCAGGTAATTTATGCCAAAACACCAGTGCTGCAAATGTAGTACTTATTTTGATGCATATAAATTGGTATTAATACACTTTCTGCAGAAACCAACAATTTTGTACAGGTAATTGATATCAAAGCACCAGCGCTGCATCTGGCTGTTAATACCACAACCCCAGCGCTATGACAGGCTGGTGATACCACAACCCCAGTGCTGTGATTGGCTGGTAATATCACAACCCCAGTGCTGTGGATACATATTACAAACTAACACATTACTAATGGAAATGATGAATGTAATAAAACAATAACTAGTTACAAGTAATTGATGCCACAACTCCAGTGCTGTAAAATGAATGTATCTAGTTGGATATATATAAGAGGAAACTGAGGCCCGGAATGATGGAAAGAAGAGGAATAGTGCAGGGCCGGGCATGACAGTGTGTCTAGTGACACACATAGGGTTAAAGTTTCAATGAAGAGGTGGGGAGGAGATAACAGGAAAGTAGGGGGGAGTGGCAATATAAAAGGAGGGGCGGAGCAAGAGCGGAGCAGTGAGCTGGGAAGGAGACACGAGGAGGCAGAATTTCTCTGCTCCTCAGCAACGATATCTGAAGTTGAGTCAATCCTGGCGCGCTTAAGGCAGGCTGCGGCGATGAGAGGATCCGACTGGCTCCACGGCCAGGTTATGGAGCTGCTCGGCGGGGAGACAAGCACGGCTGTGAGGGAGGATGGGCCGTCGGCGCGTGCGCGGAGATCGCGGCCTCCGACGCGTTACTTTCCGGGACCGGAAGACAGGCAAGGCCGCATGGAGAGGAGTCCTAGGGGGGAGTACTCGGTTCCGCCGGCGAAAGAGTCACAAGGCGACAGTAGCGAGGCCCGAGTGGGTTACACGCCACGTCGGGGCTCAGTGGGCGGGGCCACGGGCCAAAATGGTGCCGCTTCCCGGAACGCTGGGCCAGGCTATGGAGACCAGACTTGCCCCCCAGCAGCTCTCCACGAGTGGGGGGGGTGGACAGAAGGGGGAGATCTGAGGCTGGAGCCATAGAGGCTGGGAGATGTGGATCGGATGATGCCGTGGGTGGGCGGAGCTCACTCGGTGGGAGGGAGGATGCACAAGATGGCAGACGGAGCAGGACACAGGCTGGCCCGGTTGCAGGGACGTCAGGGCATCGGGGATCGTCATCCACGCGCAACAATGTACAGGCTCCAGGGCAGAGAGTTGTTACGGCCTCCAGGAGGGATTCGCCTGGGGGGCTGCCTGTGTCATCAGTCCCGGCGCACGGGGAACAGTCGGAGGATGGAGTGTCAGAAGAAGAGGAGGAGCCAAGGCAGCAAACACCTGCGAGGGAGAGCGTCACGGCGGCTGTTGGGAAGACTCCTGGTCAGCCCGGTAAGTCCAGGGACAATTTATCATTTACTAATGCGTTACAGGGTTTGTTGGGGGCGGTGGCAACGAGTGCAGGAGGGGTGGTGCCAGAGGCGGCTCTTTAATTAGGCAAATTAGGCGATTGCCTTAGGCCTCGCCCTCACAAGGGCCTCGCAGGCCGTGGCAGCCTAATTTGCCTGACAGGAGACAGTGTGTGGGGACTCGGGAGTGGAACGTCAGTGTGCACAAGCAAGCCGGCTGCCGGTGGCGGGGTGAGCGAGCGAGCGGGCGGGCGGGCGCTGCACATAGACGCCGGCGCCACCTGTCTGAGCTGATGATGAACGAGGTAGATGACATCATCTCGGCTCAGTCGGGCTGCATCCAATAACAGGCTCCACCGCCGTGGCGCCGTCCTCCTAGCCTGTCCCCCAGTCGGCGGCCCCAGTGCATGGCGGGAGTTGTAGTTCTTCACAGCACAGACAACAGACTTGGCCCTCTGGTGCCTGTGCTCTGCAGAGACTACAACTCCCAGATTGCACTGCATGAGGGAGCTCAAAGACAACATCACCTGTCGCCGGCTTCTTATGCTGCCTTTAGTAGTGTAGGGGACCGAGGAGCAGGTACAGTACATCATCATGCTGTCTGTACATTACCCTGTCTTTCTATGGTCTCATGGTCTTTACCCTGTCTGTCCCCAGTACCCTGTCTGTCTCATGGTCAGTCTCACGGTCTGTCCCCAGTACCCCTTCTGTCTCACAGTCTGTCCCCAGTACCCCTTCTGTCTCACAGTCTGTCCCCAGTACCCCGTCTGTCTCACGGTCTGTCCCCAGTACCCCTTCTGTCTCACAGTCTGTCCCCAGTACCCCTTCTGTCTCACAGTCTGTCCCCAGTACCCCTTCTGTCTCACAGTCTGTCCCCAGTACCCCGTCTGTCTCACGGTCTGTCCCCAGTACCCCGTCTGTCTCACGGTCTGTCCCCAGTAACCTGTCTGTCTCACGGTCTGTCCCAGTACCCTGTCTGTCTCACGGTCTGTCCCCAGTACCCTGTCTGTCTCACGGTCTGTCCCAGTACCCTGTCTGTCTCACGGTCTGTCCCCAGTACCCTGTCTGTCTCACGGTCTGTCCCCAGTAACCTGTCTGTCTCACGGTCTGTCCCCAGTACCCTGTCTGTCTCACGGTCTGTCCCCAGTACCCTGTCTGTCTCACGGTCTGTCCCCAGTACCCTGTCTGTCTCACGGTCTGTCCCCAGTACCCTGTCTGTCTCACGGTCTGTCCCCAGTACCCTGTCTGTCTCATGGTCTGTCCCCAGTACCCTGTCTGTCTCACGGTCTGTCCCCAGTACCCTGTCTGTCTCAGGGTCTGTTCCCAGTACCCTGTCTGTCTCAGGGTCTGTTCCCAGTACCCTGTCTGTCTCAGGGTCTGTCCCCAGTACCCTGTCTGTCTCATGGTCTGTCCCCAGTACCCTGTCTGTCTCAGGGTCTGTTCCCAGTACCCTGTCTGTCTCAGGGTCTGTCCCCAGTACCCTGTCTGTCTCATGGTCTGTCTCACAGTCTGTCCCCAGTACCCTGTCTGTCTCATGGTCTGTCCCCAGTACCCTGTCTGTCTCATGGTCTGTACCCTGTCTGTCTATGGTCTCATGGTCTGTACCCTGTCTCAGTGCTGTGTCTTGGCCTAGGCTGACAAGGCCCAGGCCTAGGGCGGCACTTTGCAGTGGCCGCCTCCTGCACAAATACAGCCCCGGGTGGGCGGCCAGCTTGCTGTATGTAGCGCCGCACTTGTAAATATTATGGGCGTGCTTGGGACTGGCGCCACCATAAGCGGCCGGTGACTCTCCAGCCTGGCTGCACGTTATTTGTCCCCTGGAAACATCTGATAGGCACAGTGACAGCATTTGATGGGGCACAGTGGCGGCATTTGATAGGACACAGTCAGTGGCAGCATTTGATGGGACACAGTGGCGGCATTTGATGGGACACAGTGGCGGCATTTGATGGGGCACAGTGGCGGCATTTGATGGTACAGTGAGGCTGCAATTGATTTATTGATTGATTTTTAGTTTTTTTTGCGCCCCTCCAAAAATTTTGAGCACCAACCGCCACTGGATGGGATCATCATTGTGCCGCTTCTCCTTACTTGTTGAATGACAGGCTGAGGGCATGTACATTCCAGTGTGGGCTTTGAGGAAGGCCGTTGAATGAGGCTGGCTGTCGTTCAAACTGAAGGGCTTTTTTTATTTATCTTGCTGCAGTTCTGCTTTCAAAATGAACGCCAGGTAAACAGCTATTCACACATATATGTGAAATTTTTCATATCTACCAAAAGATTTATAATTCTGTGCACCCATTTTTGTGATTCATATTCCTCTGCCAGACAGTAAAGCCAGAATGGTGCACCACCTTCTCTATTACAGTTAACTAATACAGCAGTGTTATTTACCCTCTCCCTAAACCTGCTGATAAACTGAGGCCCGGAATGATGGAAAGAAGAGGAATAGTGCAGGGCCGGGCATGACAGTGTGTCTAGTGACACACATAGGGTTAATGTTTCAAGGAAATGTGTGGGAGGAGATAACAGGAAAGTAAGGAGGAGTGGCCATATAAAAGAGGGGAGGAGCAAAAATGGAGCAGTGTGCTGGGAAGGAGACACGAGGAGGCAGAATTTCTCTGCTCCTCAGACACAATGGTGGACGTTGAGGTGATTTTGGCGCGGTTGCGGCAGGCGGCGGCAGCGAATGGATCCGACTGGCTTCACAGCCAGGTTGCAGCGATACTCGGGGGAGAAGCAAGCCATGCAGGGGGAGAAGGTGAGCCGTCTGCGCGTGCGCGGAGATCGCGGCCTCCGGCGCACTATTCACCTGGACCAGCACACGGAGCGGGCCGCCTGGCACGGAGCCCGAGGGGGGAGCAATCGACACCGCTGGCCAAGAGGAGCCACACAGTTGATTCAGCGGGGCCCGGGCAAGTTACACGCCGCGGTCACGGAGCGGTGGGCGGGGCCACAGGCCAACATGGCGCCGCTTCCCCACATGCTGGCACTGCACGGAGGGTTTCAAACAGCCCCTCTGCACGAGTGTGAGCAGGTGGACAGAAGGGGGAGAACGGCGCCAAGAGCAGCAATGTCCGGGTCGCGTGGATCGAGCGGCACCGCGGGTGGGCGGAGCTTACCGGGTGGGGGGATGTGTCCCAAGATGGCGATGGAAACAGTGCCCAGGCTGGCCCGGTAGCTGGAAGTTCAGGGCAGCAGGGATCAGCGGTGACTCACACAGTGCAGGCCTCACACCAGCGTGGGCTTCCAGCCTCCAGGAGGGCTTCTCCTGGGGGGCTACCACTGACGCCAGTCCCAGTGCAAGGGGAACAGTCCGAAGATGGGGTGTCCGATGAGGAAGATGGGCTACAGCAGCCGGAACCAGCAAGGGAGAGCAGCACAGCGGCTGTTGGGAGGATTCCTGGTCAGCCCGGTAAGTCTAGTGATAACTTTTCCTTTACTAATGCTTTGCAGGGTTTGCTGGGGGGGCTAGCAATGACTGCAGGAGGGATGGTGACACCTTCGCAGATCGGGGTGGGTCAGGCTACTGGCCAACAACTGGCGAGTACGGCACCCGCCAGTTCGGGGTCAGGGGGACAGCTCCAGGAGCTATTGGAGGGTTTAAGGGTCCTGGTTGGTTGCTTTGGAGAGGGACCAGGGCAGGCTCCGCTGGGGGACACACAAAGGGGGACAGGGGGGGGCTACGGTCACAGAGGTGCCAGCTACCACAACGCCAGAGAAGGTGGCAGACAAGGAAACAGCGGGTGAGAAGGGGGCTGCAGAAACAAAAGGCAGGACTGATGTGGTTAGGCTGGCAGATGCTGCAAAATGTGAGATATATGTTTGTTTTGAAGGCCCGTTAGGGGCACTCTTGAAACCTGAAGTGAGAGAAAAAAGTTATAAAGGTGAGTATGTGGAAATTTTCTCCTTGTTGCCCTTGGAAAAGTTTAACCTGGATAGGGTTAAACCCGACGATTCCAAGAAGGAGGATGAGGAGAAGAGGAGATATAGATTGATGCCGCAGATGTTTGTGAATTGGTTGCAAGCGTTCGCTATCATGGCTAGTGTCATTGGCGAAAAGAACCCTGAACATTGTTCGGGGTTGTTTTGTTATATGGATGCTATAGGTGAGGCACATAGAGTGTACGGGGGAACTACGTGGTTACGTTACGATGAGCAGTTTTGTCAACGCAGAGCGGTGTGTCCAGCTCTGCGTTGGGACCTTAAGGATACTAGCCTGTGGATGAAACTGATGTCGTCGGCTAGGACCCCGCCTCAGTTATTTCAAGGGGGGGCCGGGGGTACTAACTCCTCAGGACTACCGGCCGGCAGAAAATGGGGGGTATGCTGGCAGTATAATGAAGGATCCTGTAAGTTTGGGGGGTCCTGCAAATTCAAGCACGAGTGTTCAGGCTGTGGGGGAGCCCACACCCTGGCTCGGTGTTTCAAAAAAGGTAAGCGTGCAGGGGAGTCTGCTAACAAAAGGGAGGACGCCGGTGAAAGTGGAAAGGATGCAGCCTTTCCTAAGTAAGTATCTGGATAGGAAAGCGGCGTTACTGATCACTGAGGGTTTTAGAGAAGGGTTCAAAATTCCGTGTTCATTGGCGGTGGTTCCTCCAGTAGCACGGAATTTAAAATCTGCATTGCAACACCCGGGGGTGGTGGGGGAGAAATTGGAAAAGGAAGTGGCTTTAGGACGGATGGGGGGGCCGTTTGGAGCAAAACCATTGAAAGACTTGGTGGTGTCCCCTCTGGGGGTGGTGCCAAAGAAAGAGCTGAATAAGTTTCGGTTAATTCACCACTTATCATTTCCAAAAGGGGGTTCGGTTAACGATTTCATTGACCCGGACGTCTGCACCGTGTCATACACTTCGTTTGATGCGGCGGTTAGATGGGTCAGGCGCTATGGAAAAGGGGCACTGATGGCAAAAGCTGATATTGAGGCGGCGTTTAGGCTGCTCCCAGTACACCCGGACAGCTTTTGGCTGTTGGGTTGCCAGTGGCAGGAACAATTTTATGTGGACAAATGCTTACCTACTGTATGAGTTGCTCCATTTCCAGCGCCATGTTTGAAGTTTTCAGTTCCTTTTTGGAGTGGGTGGTAAGAGAGGTGTCCAGGCTTGAATCTATGATACACTAGATGATTTCTTATGCATAGGCCCACCTTCTTCCAGTGTGTGTGCGATTTTATTGTCAACGTTGCAACACCTTGCAGAATGGTTTGGAGTTCCCCTGGCCGCTGACAAAACTGAGGGCCCCACCACAGAGATTAGCTTTTTGGGCATTGTTATTGATTCAATGGCAATGGAATGTAGGCTACCGCAAGAAAAGTTAGTGGATTTGCAGACGGAAATAAGGCGGATCCATGGGATGAAGAAAGTACAGCTGCGGGATCTTCAATCTTTGCTTGGTAAGTTGAACTTTGCTTGTAGAATCATACCCATGGGTAGGGTCTTTTGCCGATGGCTGTCTGCGGCTACAGCTGGGGTAAAAGCACCGGCCCATTTCATTAGGCTTACTAAGGAACATCGTGAGGACCTAAAGGTATGGTATCAATTTTTGTCGGAATACAACGGGAGGTCAGTGTGGATGTCTGGTCCGGTAAGTAACTTTGATGTAGAATTGGTTACTGACGCGGCGGGATATACTGGATATGGGGCGTTTTTTAAGGGTCAATGGAGCGCGGAACCATGGCCAAAATCCTGGGTTGAAGCAGGTTTCCTTCGTAACTTGGTAATACTGGAATTGTTTCCAGTAGTTCTGGCTATGGAATTATGGGGCAAGGCTTGTCAGAATTTAAAGTTGAGGTTGAACTGCGACAATATGGGAGTGGTGCAGGTAGTCAATCGCTTGTCAGCGTCTTCTCAACCTGTCATAAGACTATTACGACAGTTGGTATTACGGTGCTTGCAATTGAATATTTTCATATATGCTGTGCATATACCTGGGATTGAAAACACGCTGTCTGATTCACTGTCTCGCTTTCAGTGGAACAAGTTCAGGGAATTAGCTCCGGCTGCAGAGAAGGAAGGGATTCCTTGCCCGAGTTGGATCTGGGAGCTGGCCTTGGAGTCGCCGCAGGATGGATACAACAGTCTGTGAGTGAGTCCACATGGTCGGCCTATGTGAAGGTATGACGAGAATGGTTGGGACTTGTACGGGAATCTGTAGCAGAGGATGACGGGGGAGAGTTGAGACTATTGGTCCTTTATTTTCTGTCCAGGAACATGGAAAATGGGGTGGGGGTATCGTCTATTGGTAAGAAGTTGGTGGCACTGTCATTTCTGTTTAAGTTACAGGGGATGGAGGATTGGACGAAGGAATTTGGGGTACGGCAGGCATTAAAAGGGTACCGGAAGGGGCACAAGAAAAAAGATAACCGTAGACCGGTCACTTTTGCGAACCTGTTGGCAATTTGTGATCAGCTAGGGTTGGTGTGCAGCTCAAGTTATGAATGTTTACTGTTTACAGCGGCTTTTTCGCTGGCGTTTTTTGGGGCGTTTCGGGTAGGGGAGTTGGTCAGCCCGTCCAAAAAGGAAGCGGGGGGTATTTTGGTACAGGACGTGCGGGCATGCACGGGTAGGGTGTGTTTACGGCTGAGGAGGTCAAAAACAGACCAATTAGGAAAAGGCATAGATGTGTGGCTGCATGCATTACCAGGATTGCCAGTGTGTCCGGTGAGGACGGTTGGTGAATTCGGGAAGATTAGACCGGTAGGTGAGGGTCCATTTTTATGTCATGAGAATGGTGCTTACCTATCAAAGTTTTAATTCGTGGTGGTGTTTCAAAAATGCTTATCGATGATAGGTTTGGATGAGAAGGCATACGCCTCACACTCCTTCCGCATTGGGGCGGCTACAGAAGCTGCCAGATGCGGGTTGGATGAGGCAGCGGTACGGAGGATCGGTAGATGGGAATCAAAGAGATTCCGTTCATACATTCGCCCTCAATTAGCAGTGGAATAATAATTAAAAAAAAAAAAAAAAAACCTGAATGTTGTATAAGTTTGGTTTTCACATATAGGTAGTGGGTGTTTTTTGTTTGCTGCGTTGGTGATATCACCCTGCCTTGTTGTCTTTTCGTTTCAGATGGAGTGTCTCCACACCTCGTCTGGATACTGGAACACTCCTATGTTTGTTGGGGGGCAAGGAGAGGTGATGCGAGACCAGATGAGCGCCAGTTAGGCATATCGCGAAGGGAGGCTTTTATCAAGTGGCTGGGGAGACCAGGAATGATGTGGGGCAGAGTGGTTTCAGAGGTGGAACGATTTGCGTGGCTAGATAGACCTCCGGATGTGTTGGTCATACACGCTGGAGGTAACGATTTGGGGGTGAGGACGGTCAGGGAACTGATAGAGGATGTAAAGGCGGATCTTTTGCACTTGCACACTAATTATCCAAACACTTTGCTACTATGGTCTGATATTGTGGCACGAACTTCGTGGCACAATGCTAGGTCTGTGGTAAGGATTAACAAGGCTCGTATACGTGTCAACAAGGTGGTGGGGAGGTTTTTGGTTCAACAAGGGGGCATGGTGATTTGGCACAGAGGGCTCGAGATAAATGTAGGTCTTTATTTGAGGAGGGATGGGGTTCACCTCACAGATGTGGGGACGGATCTTTGGACCATGGGTTTGCAGCAAGGAATACAATGGGCCTTGAGGGTGTGGAGGGGCCCTTAAGGATAAGGTTTCATCCTTTCGGGCTGTGGCTGGTTTGTTGTTGTTGGTCGGTGACGGTAGCGGTAAATAAAAGGTTAAAAGGGGTGGGGGGGGGGTCAGCAATAGTATGGCCCCTCCTGTGTATTCCTGAAAGGAATACCGGTATGTTGCACTGTGGGAGGGGGTTGTCTCCGAGCGGCACAGCTGGAGGCCTTATCAGTTTTGAAACATGTTCCTGCAGTGCACTCTTGTGGATATGTGGTAAACTGGGGTAGCTCCGTCATTGACCAACAGATTGTTTAAAACATGTTGTTTTATCTGAGTTTATATGTTATTTATATATTGAAGTTAATATTGGAGGTATTTTTATACAGTTGTTTAATAAAAGGCTGTTATGGCCATTTATACTCCAGATGAAAGGTGTGGTCTCGTTATTTAAGTTGGTAAGAGGGTGGGGTATGGGTGGCTAACAGTATGGGTTAAAATGGGGTACATCTGGATTACACTAGTCATGAAGAAGCATTACACTGATAAGTTATTAATTATGCTCATTCTGTTGTTTTCCCTATCAGCATCCTGAATCATGTCCGCGCAGTCTCTGTCCATTTCCTGTATCATTGTTTGCACACAGTCTCTGACCATTTCCTGTATCATTGTCCGCTCACAGTCTCTGACTGTCTCATGTATCATTGTCTGCACATTCTCTGACCGTCTCCTGTAGCATGTCTGCACATTCTCTGACGGTCTCCTGTATCATTGTCTGCACAGTCTCTGACCGTCTCCTGTATCATTGTCTGCACAGTCTCTGACCGTCTCCTGTATCAGTGTCTGCACAGTCTCTGACCATCTCCTGCATCTTTGTGGTGTGGTTGTCTGTCAGCACCCTGTCTGTGGCTCCAACGTTTGTTACTGTCTTAGCCAGGTAAGAGTTTGCTTGTCATTACCATAATAAAACCATCTCCTGTATCATTGTCCGCACAGTCTCTGACCATCTCCTGTATCATTGTCCGCACAGTCTCTGACCATCTCATGTATCATTGTCCACACACAGTCTCAGACCATTTCCTGTATCATTGTCCACACACAGTCTCTGACCATTTCCTGTATCATTGTCCGCAAACAGTCTCTGACCATTTCCTGTATCATTGTCCGCACACAGTCTCCGACAGTGTCCTGTATCATTGTCTGCACAGTCTCTGACCGTCTCCTGTATCATTGTCTGCACAGTCTCTGACCTTCTCCTGTATCTTTGTCTGCACAGTCTCTGACCGGCTCCTGTATCGTTGTCTGCACAGTGTCTGACCATCTCCTGTATCATTTTCCGCACAGTCTCTGACCAAATTTATTTCACATTTTGGAGACAGCACTGAGGATAATGAGTAGGCAGCTGCACAATTTGATCTATAAATTTAAGGCTGTTAATATATGCAATTATACAGTTAATTTTTAGCACCTATATTATTTTTCCCATTATGGGCATGAGTGGGGCCTCATGTCTAAGTTTTGCCTAAGGCCTCACAAAGTCTAGAGCTGCCTCTGGGTGGTGTCACCTTTGCCGCAGTCATTAGGACAGGCTCCGGACCAACAACTGGCAGGTACCGCATCCGCCAGTTCGGGGTCCGGGGGACAGCTCCAGGAGCTATTGGAAGGGCTGCGGGTGCTGGTAGGTCGTTTTGGCAATGCACAAGGGCAGGTTTCACGGATGGATACGCAAGGGGACGCCCAGGGTGTGGAAAAAGATGGTGGGGGTGTGAACTCAAGGGGGGGGATGCGGTAACTCCGGCTACAGTGGTGCCAACTGACAAGATGATGGAGACGGTGCCGGAAAGGAGACGTCAGGTGAGAAGGGGGCCACAGAAGCGAAGGGCAGGTCGGATGTGGTTAGGCTGGCTGATGCGGCAAAATGCGAGATATATGTCTGTTTCGAAGGCCCGCTGGGAGCTCATTTAAAACAGGAGGTTTGAGAAAAAATTTACAAAGGGGACTATGTGGAAATCTTCTCCTTGTTGCCTTTGGAAAAGTTTAACCTGGATTGGGTTAAGCCCAACGATTCCAAGAAGGAGGATGAGGAGAAGAGGAGATATAGATTGATACCGCGGACGTTTGTAAATTGGTTACAGGCGTTCGCTATCATGGCCAGCGTCATTGGCGAAAATAACCCCGAACATTGTTCGGGGTTGTTTTGTTATATGGATGCTATAGGAGAGGCACACAGGGTTTATGGGGGAACTGCTTGGCTATGGTATGACGAGCAGTTTCGTCAACGCAGAGCGGTTCGTCCGGATCTGCGTTGGGACCATAAGGATATTAGCCTATGGATGAGACTGATGTCATCAGCTAGGGCCCCGCCTCAGTTATTTCAGGGGGGGCCGGGGGTACTCACGCCTCAGGACTACCGGCCGGAAAAAAATGGGGGGTGTGCTGGCAGTTTAATGAAGGATCCTGTAAGTTCGGGGGATCGTGCAAATTCAAGCACGAATGTTCAGGGTGTGGAGCCCACACCCTGTCTCGGTGTTTCAAAAAAGGAAAGCGTACCGGGGAGTCTGCTCACAAGAGGGATGACACCGGTGAAGGGGGGAAGGATGCAGCCTTTCCTAAGTAAGTATCCGGATAGGAAAGCGGAGTTACTGATCACCGAGGGGTTTCGGGAGGGGTTCAAAATACCGTGTTCATTGGAGGTAGTTCCTCCAGTAGCATGGAATTTAAAATCTGCATTACAACACCCGGGGGTGGTGGGGGGAAAATTGGCAAAGGAAGTGGCTTTGGGACGGATGGGCGGCCCGTTCGGGTCAAAACCATTAAAAGACTTGGTGGTGTCGCCACTGGGTGTGGTGCCAAAGAAAGAGCCGAATAAGTTTCGGTTAATTCACCACTTATCATTTCCAAAAGGGGATCGGTTAATGATTTCATTGACCCAGGCCCATGCACCGTGTCATACACTTCGTTTGATGCGGCAGTTCGATGGGTCAGGCCATATGGAAAGGGGGCGCGGATGGCAAAAGCTGATATAGAGGTGGCATTTAGGCTACTTCCAGTACACCCGGATAGCTTTTGGCTGTTGGGATGCCACTGGCAGGAACAATTTTATGTGGATAAATGCTTGCCCATGGGTTGCTCCATTTCCTGCGCCATGTTTGAAGTTTTCAGTTCCTTTTTGGAGTGGGTTGTAAGGGATGTGTCGGGGCTTGAATCTATAATACACTATTTGGATGACTTCCTATGCATAGGCCCCCCTTCTTCAAGTGTGTGTGCGATTTTATTGTCAACGTTGCAGCACATTGCAGAACGGTTTGGAGTGCCCCTGGCAGCTGAAAAAACGGAGGGTCCCACAACAGAACTTAGTTTCTTGGGCATTGTTATTGATTCAAGGGCAATGGAATGTAGGTTACTGCAAGAAAAGTTAGTGGACTTGCAGAAGGAAATACGGCGGGTCCCCGGGATGAAGAAAATACAACTGCGGGACCTTTAATCTTTGCTTGGTAAGTTGAACTTTGTTTGCAGGATCATACCCATGGGTAGGGTTTTTTGCCGATGGCTGTCGGCGGCTACAGCTGGGGTAAAAGCACCGGCCCATGTCATTAGGCTTACAAAAGAACATCGGGAGGACCTACAGGTATGGTATCAATTTTTGATGGAGTACAACGGGAAGTCGGTGTGGATGTCGGGTCCGGTAAGTAATTTCGATGTGGAGTTGGTTACAGACGCAGCGGGATCTACTGGATATGGGGCGTTTTTTCAAGGGCAATGGAGCGCGGAACCATGGCCTAAATCTTGGGTGGAAGCTGGTTTTCTGTGTAACCTGGTACTATTGGAATTGTTTCCAGTAGTACTGGCTATAGAGTTGTGGGGACGGTCTTGTCAGAATTTAAAGTTGAGATTGAACTGCGACAATATGGGAGTGGTGCAGGTAGTCAATCGCATGTCAGCGTCTTCCCAACCTGTCATAAGGCTACTACGACAGTTGGTATTACGGTGCTTGCAATTGAATATTTTCATATATGCTGTGCATATACCAGGGATTGACAACACACTGGCTGATTCACTGTCTCGCTTTCAGTGGGACAAGTTCAGGGAATTAGCTCCGGCTGCAGAGAAGGAAGGAATTCCTTGCCCGGGTTGGATCTGGGAGCTGGCCTTGGAGTCGCCGCAGGATGGATACAACAGTCTGTGAGTGAGTCCACATGGGCGGTCTATGTGAAGGTATGGAAAGAATGGTTGGGACTTGTCTGGGAAGCTGGGGTGGGGAAGACGGCGGGGAGGTGAGATTATTGGTCCTTTATTTTGTGTCCAGAAACATGGAAAACGGGGTGGCGGTATCGTCTATTGGTAAGAAGTTGGTGGCGTTGTCATTTCTGTTTAAGTTGCAGGGGAAGGAGGATTGGACGAAGGACTTTTGGGTGAGGCAGGCATTAAAAGGATACCGGAGGGGAATCAAGAAAAAGGATAACCGACGGCTGGTCACTTTCGCAAACCTGTCGGCAATTTGTGAACAACTGGGGTCGGTTATGAGTGCTTACTTTTTACAGCGGCTTTTTCGCTGGCGTTTTTTGGGGCTTTTTGGGTAGGGGAGTTGGTCAGCCCATCCAGAAAGGACGCGGGGGGTATTTTGGTACAGGATTTGCAGTCATACACGGATAAGATGTGTTTACGGCTGAGGAGGTTAAAAAACGGATCAATTGGGAAAAGGCATAGATGTGTGGCTGCATGCCTTGCCAGGATCAGCAGTGTGTCCAGTAAGGACGGTTGGTGATTTTGGGAAGATTAGACCGGTAGGTGAGGGACCATTTTTATGTCATGAGGATGGTTCTTACCTATCAAGGTTTCAATTTGTGGCAGTGTTTCGGAAATGCTTATCTGTGATAGGTTTGGATGGGAAGGCATACGCATTGGGGCGGCTACAGAAGCTGCCAGATGCGGGTTGGATTAGGCACCTGTGTGGAGGATCGGTAGATGGGAATCAAAGAGATTCCGTACGTACATTCGCCCTCAATTAGTAGTGGAATAAAATAAAAAAAAAGTATATTGAATAAGTGTTGTTGTTTTGCACACATGTAGTGGGGTTTTGTTGTTTGGTGATATCACCCTGCCTTGTTGTCTTTTTGTTTCAAATGGAGTGTCTCCCCGCCTCGTCTGGATACTGGGACACTCCTACGTTTGTTGGGGGGCAAGGAGAGGTGATGCGAGACCAGACGGGCGGCAGTTAGGCATATCAAGGAGTGAGGCTTTTATCAGGTGGCTGGGGAGATCAGGAATGATGTGGGGTAGAGTGGTTACAGAGGTGGTACGATATGCGTGGTTAGACGGACCTCCTGATGTGTTGGTCATTCACGCTGGAGGTAACGATTTGGGTGTGCGTACGGTCAGGGAATTGATAGCAGATGTAAAAACGGATCTTTTGCACATACATACTATTTTTCCGAACGCATTGCTGTTATGGTCCGATATTGTGGCACGAACATTGTGGCGCAATGCAAGGTCCATGGTGCGAATCAACAAGGCTCGTATACAAGTCAATAAGGTAGTGGGGAGGTTTTTGGTTCAGCAAGGGGGCATGGTGATTTGGCATAGAGAGTTGGAGATAAACGTAGGCCTCTACTTGCGAAGGGATGGGGTTCACCTCACAGATGTGGGGACTGATCTATGGACCATGGGGTTACAGCAAGGAATACAACGGGCCTTGAGGGTATGGAGGGGCCCTTAAGCATAAGGTTTCATCCTTTCGGGCTGTGGCTGGTTTTTGCTGTTGGTCGGTGACGGTAGCGGTAAATAAAATGTGGAAAAAGGAGTGGGGGGTCATCAATAGTATGGCCCCTCCTGTGTATTCCCGAAAGGAATACCGGTATGTTGCACTGCGGGAGGGGGTTGTCTCCGAGCGGCACAGCTGGAGGCCTTATCAGTTTTGAAACACGGTTCCTGCAGTGTACTGTTTGGATATGTGGTGAAAAAGGGGGTAGCTCCATCATTGACCAACAGATTGGGTTAAAACATGTTGTTTTCTGAGGTTATATGTTATTTATATATTTAAGTTGATATTGGAGGTATTTATACAGTTGTTTAATAAAAGAGGCTGTTATGGCCATTTATACTCCAGAAGAAAAGGTGTGGTCTCATTATTTTAGGATGGTAAAAGGGTTGGAGTATTGGTGGCTAACAGTAAGGGATAAGATGGGGTACATCTGGACTACACTAGTCAAGTCCATATATCTGTGAGTAATCTTCCTCAATGATGGTGCCCCCTCCAGTGTGTCACTACAAAATGAAGTGTGTTCAGAGTCCTCCACCTCCGTGCTGATGAAATGCCCCCTCAGGCATTGGCCCCATATACAATACAGGTGTGATGTGCTTGTCCCCTCTCTGGGGGCTCAATGGGCCCGGGGCACTTCAAACAAGATCAGCTGTCACAAGCGTGGGGTCCCTTTAAGGGATCTGGTCCCTCCTGATTGGATGGATATAGAACTCCAAATAAAACAAAAATGTAACCAATAGTAAAGTACGTCCTTCAAAACGATTGTCTCTATTTACAATAAATGCACTGACAACCAATAATATATCAGCATATCCAGCAACCAAATGGGCAGCAGATAATATCACTCACCAGCACCACTTCCTGTTTCAGTTCCAGGCAGGGAATTACATCACCCGGCTCCGCCCGAGGGCTGACTGTCCAATGATTGGTTGATCTGCTGGCATATTATCATTGCTTGTCAGTGTGAAATGGAAAGGGACATTGAGGCCCCAGGGACTTTAAACGGTGCTAGGATCAATAAGGTAGAGAGCATAGAATAAAATAAATTTTATTACAATCTTTAAAAACAGACACTGGCCAAAGACAACATACAGAACTAATGAAGTAATTCATCAATACAGAAATTAATACCACTCTCTCAACATGTTTCGCTTTCCTAAGCTTCTTCAGGAGATATATTGTGATATTATGGTCAACTATGAAAATAGAAAAAATATATATGTAAACAAATGTCTGCTTGTAAATTGCAGTCATGAATATATATTGATTTAATCATAAGGGGAAATATGAAAAATACAAAAATATATATATATATATATATATATATATATATATATATATATATATCATACATCAAAAAAAGAGAGAAAAATATATATACAACATACATGTATCAAAATATGTGTATCAGAATGCGTGTGTCAAAAAAAAAACAAAAAAAAAACCCAATCTATCAACCACCCCGTCATAATTTGCTTTAATTAGTCTTACCTGTAGAAAAATTATAATTAAAAAAATAGAGATTTGAGCGATGGTAGATATTTTGCTCCTCAGTCCCCACCTCACTGAAAAGGCATGCAGAGAGGGATAAAAATTCTAGAGGTAAATGAAACACTCTAAAGAGGAGAAAAATCAAATACATGGGTATTATAGTCATATCAGTGTAGATAAAGTTGACTAGTGATAGTATTGCTTGTCAGTGTGTTTAGCGATCCTCATGGATTTTGCTGCACGGAGACGCATGTGAAGTAGAAATCCCATTATTATCTATGTGGCCGGTTCCCATCGATGTGCCGCAGTTTAGTGTAAAAGGGAATCTATATGGAGCCATTCACACCTCCAATGTGTACGTTACCACGTACGCCGCAATGTGCCCGCAACAGTATAACTCCACACTTATGCCCCGTATACACGGTCGGATTTTCCAATGGAAAATGTCCGATCGGAGCGTGTTGTCGGAAATTCCGACCGTGTGTGGGCGCCATCGGACATTTTCCATCGGATTTTCCGACACACAAAGTTGGAGAGCAGGAGATAAAATTTCCCGACAACAAAATCCGATCGCGTCAATTCCGACCGTGTGTGGCCTGTTCCGACGCACAAAGTGCCACGCATGCTCAGAAGAAATTTCGACACGGAACAGCTCGGTCGGGTAAACTTAGCATTCGCAATGGATACAGCACTTTCGTCACGCTGCAATGTTAAAAATGGTTTAATACAGCGCACTCTCTTCTTCTTTATAATGTGACAAGAATTAAGTAGTTTTGCTGCTCATATTCACACACACTTCTCACAATTTTTTTTTTTTGTTTTTTTATTGGGATTCCCTGAATATATTGTTATTTGTCACATCTGACAGAATGTTTTTTATTTATTTATTTTTTTTTTTTGGATTTTAAGTCATTTTTGGTTTCGATTTTGTTTGTATTTTTTCCAAGGCTGATCTTTGTTTAATGTTGTTTTTAATTTGACTCCTGAATATTTTTGTGTGAGTTTTGTGTGTCAAGTTACCCCAACACCATTGATATCTTTTATTATTTAATCTCAAGGAGATTGTTTGTTGTTAGTGTCCCTCGTTAATTTCACATTGTATATTTGAAATGTACCTGAATCCTCACAAACAAACTGTTCTTTTTGAAATTAAACACACATAGGCAAGTATAATTCAAACAAAAATCCTTTATTAAGGGCTCAGAACCAAACAAAGAGGGAGGCAACACTGGATCAACAGGAGAAATTAGCGAAGCCTGGGACCCCCACGGCAGACATGAATTCTTGAACATCAAAATTGGTGGCCTGAGGAGTCCATATGTAAGGGAGGGCAGTCTGGTCCAGAATTCACAGAGATCCGGATAGCAGCAGATGACATCTGTGTCCCCAGGCTGTGGTACCACAAGAGGCTGCATTTTTTGGCCGACCAGACTGGATCCAGGGTCCTCACTTTCTGGTCTTCCTTCCACGCTTCCTTCCTGGCTGTGCTGTTGGAGATGTGGCAGGAGGAGAAGTAGGACCTGGAGGAGGAGGAGGACTGGGAGGACCTGGAGGAGAGGGAGGAGGAGGACCTGCAGGAGGAGGAGGAGGACCATCTGTGAGTTCGCAAAGGTGTGTCTGAGCTGTAATTTGGCCCCTCATACCTTTGTTAAGAGCCTCCAATATAAGCGACTCTCACATGACTTGTTGTCCCTCCTCAATCCTCTGCATTTTATAGGCAATGGTGGCAGCAATGTCCTCCTCCACGGTGTGTGGTGCTCCCAGGACCTCTGTAGCCCTCCAAAAGAGTCCTCTGCCAGCCTCCTCTAGGGCACTCCTCCTCCTGCCACTTTCTCTTTCCAGGGGGAGTGGAGGGACCGGCAGATCAGGCAGCCGGCTCGGCCCGGCCACCTCCTGGCTGAGACTTCCCTGTGTATGAAAAAGGGACATGGTTTTAGTTTTTGCTTCATCAATCACAATCCTAAATTAGTACTCCCAACTAACATCTAGTTAACATCATTGATTGGACAAGCAGAAATATTTATAGAAATGCTATACCTGGCTCAATCTGGGCTCCTCCACATGTTGCCTGGAAGGCCCAGGTTGGGCGTCAGAAGCCTCAGCCGGGGGTGAAGGAAGCGTGGAAGGAAGACTGGAGAGGGATGGCCTGGGTTCAGTCTGGCCTGCCAGAAATTTCAGCCTGTTGTAGTACAACATCCTGCGGACATAGATGTCATCTGCTGCTCCGGATCTCTGTGAATCCAGGACTTTCTGGCGCTCCCTCACATATGTGCTCCTCAGGCCACCAATTAAGATCTTCAAATAGGTGATGTCTGCCGTGGGGATCACCTGCTTCACAATTTCCAACAATTGCTCCAGTGCTGCCTTCCTCTTTGCTTGGTTCTTGTAATGTGGGTGGTTAATCTCCCACAGACAAGGCAGCTCCCTTAACATATCAATGAATAGTGACATGAAGTCATTATCTTTAACTAAGATATCCATGTTCACTGCAAGACACAACACAAGACAAAGCCTAATGTCAGACAAAACTCTCCTAATCTTGTTACAATATAGGCCTCAATCTTGAAGCAGTATAGGCACAAGTTTGTCTCTTACCTTCGTTCTTACGATCGGCGCGTCCAATGCTCCTTCTTCCGCTCACAGATCGTACGTAATACGCACGTGTGTTACGCTTTATATACACTGCGCATGCGTGTAACTCCGCCCGCCCCTGACGTTCTTTCTAGTCTATTCCCCGCCCCTTTTCATTCAGCGCAGTGGGTGAAGAGCACATGGCGGAGTCACAGCAGGTGCGTGCTAATTATAGCAACGAGGAGGAGGCGGAGGAAAGCCCGGAGACAGAAACGTCCCGATCCAGAAGGAGAAGATTTAAGGTCACAAATATGTCCTTTGGGGAGATGTTGGAGATGGTGGACATCCTGAAGAAGGCCGACTATGATGGGAAGTATGGACCTTACCCCAACCCCAATATCAGAAAGGCCAAGATCATGGCGAAAGTGGTCAAAAGTCTGCACAGTAATTTCGGGGTACGATGATCGAAAGATCAGCTCAGGAAGCGGTGGTCAGACCTCAAATTACGCGAGACAGAGCAGTACAGAAAGATCCAGAGAGTGCTGCAAAAAAGTAAGTAGTTGTGCTGTGTTAATATTCTTTTTGTCTTTATTACGTTCGTGCTGCTCCATGTGCTTTTCTTAATTGTACAGTTTCAAATGTAAATTTTAATGTTCATGGGCCCATTATTCGTTCGTATCCAACATTTTGTTTCCCCTTTAAAACACCATTGTTTAGGCCATGTGCATTTTCCTACATTTTTTTAAGGCCTACTTGGATGCAAAATATTTGGTGATGTAGATGGGTTTTTTACTAGAATGAAATGCAAACTAGATTCTGTGTAAGGAGAGGACACTGAGCAGCTGTTTTCACATCTGGACACTGGAGCACTAGTGTGGGACCCCAGAACACCATTTTTATTAGGGGGGGCACACAGGTGCTCCAGTGTATACTATAGGGGGGCTACATCTGTGAAGCTTGTACAAAACAGGTAAAGTATTGCAGCTTGACAAAAGGCCAATAAAAAAATGACATCTTGGAACTCTGCTAAAATTGACAATTGTACCCCACTTCCAAGCAATGTTTCCTATTTATAGTTCTGCCATTAAATATCTGTGTGCTAATTATACCATTTTTGTTTTACATAGGGGAGAAAAGACTCGGAGGACACCCCTCATCCGAGGAGACCAGAGACCCCCCACCTATGGAAGAAGGTGAAATACCCCCAACACAAGCGGAGCAGGAGGAGGAAGAAGATGTGGTGGAAACTGGCACCACAACAGGTGAGTGTCTGCGACCACAGGCTCAGGTAAGAGATGGATGTCCGCAGATTTTTTTTGTTCGGTTTCTCTCTTTTTAGGTGATCGTGATGTTGTGGATCGAGATCCTTTCACATCAGAAAGTGCCCAGATCCTGATCGGGGAGATCATGGGGTATAATTTAGAATTGGAAAACATCCAGAAAAAAATAAATGATGTGATAACCAAAAATAATAACATCATTGATGTTTTGGGGCGAATTTAAAACCCCACAAAATCACTTTTTTTTTTGGTGTGGTACAATGTTTATAACCTTTTAGCAATGTTTCGAAAAGCCTAATTTGGAGGATGCACACAGTGTGCCAACATGTGCTATCTGCCATCACAGGAGATCAATGGACGCGTTTTGGGGGTGCAACACCTTCCTCAATAATAAAGTAGCAGTGAGGAAGGGGTTGCTCCCACAAAACACGTCCCTTGATCCCCCGTGATGGCAGCTAGCACATGTTGACATTCGTAAATTGGTGTGCATCTTCCAAATTTGGCTTTTCAAGGGGTGATTTGACCCCATCTGAATGCAATATCAAACACAGTTCCTAAATACTCATGTCTGATATTGCCTTCAAGTTTTACCATATGTGAACTTTGTAAGTTCAAATTTTTTATCTTTCTTGTTGGTTTTACACATGCCTGTTTTATCGTAAATGGACATTTCTATTTTTGATAATGCCACCCCAAAAATGGGTAGACAACAAACATGTTGGTTTGTTTGAAAAACCTTTAGTAAATGCACATGCGATTGTGCAGGTATAAAAAAGTTTGTTAATCAAGAATGTGTGGATTATTGTCTCAATGCTACAACACTTTTGGGGTGATGTCATTGCTCTTTTCAGAGAAAATGGGGGTTATTTCCTAAGGGCAAATCCTCTTTGCACTATAAGAGCATTTTCCTTGCAGTTTCAAGAGCACTTGTAGTATAAAAAGTGTATACGCCTTTAGTAAATAACAGCCAACAGTGCTTTGTATAAGGTTACACAATCACGCCATTTTCACGACTCCACACATTGCTGTCAGGGTCAGCTAAAACAAACACAAGCAGTAAATGTCCACAATGAATTTTTTTTTTGTTTTATTGGAAAAAGGCTTCACAAATTTGAAGGCATATTGATGGCCCCCCTACCCGCAAAGAACTCCAGGTATCGTAACCGGACATCACAGGCACTCAGGGAGGGCAAGCCAGGACGGCCGCTTTCAAGCGCCGTCAGTGTTTCAGGTATCACTCCGGCTTCAGGCCCAACTGAGCCAGCATAGTTGGCCGAATGTTTCCTTAAAAAGTTATGGAGAATACAGCACGCCAGTATAATATGGTTTAGTTTATACTCCGCCATATGGATAGGTGTCAGAAATAGGCGGAACCGGCTGGCCAGGATTCCAAATGTGTTCTCCACCACTCTTCGGGCTCTGGCCAGCCGGTAATTAAAAACCCTCTGTTCCGGGGTGAGGGTCCTCATCGGGAATGGCCACATCAGGTGGTCCCCCAGAGCAAACGCTTCATCAGCAACGAACACGAATGGGAGTCCTTCCACATTGTCCTCTGGAGCTGGCAAGTCCAAGCTGCCATTCTGGAGACGCCTGTAGAACTCCGTCTGGGTGATGACTCCACCATCGGACATCCGGCCATTCTTCCCCACGTCCACATACAAGAAGTCGTAATTAGCCGACACCACCGCCAACATCACAATACTATTGAACCCCTTATAGTTGAAATAGTACGACCCCGAGTTGGGTGGTGGGATGATGTGGACATGTTTCCCATCAATTGCCCCTCCGCAGTTATGAAAGTCCCACCGCTGGGCAAAGTGGGAGGCCACAGTCTGCCATTCCTGTGGTGTGGAAGAAAACTGTTGAGGAAAAAAAAAATTACTATTTTTGCTCAGAAACATGGCAAGCAGATTAGGCACAAACATTCTGGGGCAACCTCCAGATAGCATTTATTAAGGGGAATTTAACAACACCAAAGTATAAGGTACACCTATCATATTCACCCTCCCTCCCTCTCATGGGCCATTTCGAACATTATGGGGGGTGTGGAAATCTTGGACAGGTAACCCTCTTCACTTCATTGAGAGATGAATGCCTAAATACAGGGTATTACTTGGAACAGCCCCTCAGTTACACTATTGGCAGCCCACTGGACAGGTAAGAAGTGTCCGAATACAAAGATATAAATACACATTGTACACATTTGAGGACATTTGAACATTCTGCTGTTACCTGACTCAAGATAATAATAGTATCTTAAAAATTCAAACAGTACCATTGGAAAGTATACAGGCAGGCCCTTGCACTACATGCTTTGGGGAATTCATCCATAAATCTGAGCACAAAAGAGATGTGTATAGTGTGTATGGGTTTGGCAAAGTCAGCAGATAGATGATTGAGGAGAGATATAGAATTGGGATCAGCTGACTTAGCAGTTGGGAGGGAGGGAGGGTTCCTAAAAATGATTTGGGGACACCACAAAAAATAAGCCTCTGGCACTCTGCCTGAATGTAAAGCTAAAATAACATTTCAAAACATTTTTGGGGGTGTTTGGGGTAAAGTACTACTATGGAGCTGATAAAATACATTGTTTTAAGTGACTACATGCGGTGAATATAGGGCCAGGAGAGAACATGTTGGGGAGGTTAGTTAAGGACAATCTGTATGAAGGACCTAAAAAATTAATTACATAAAAATCCAATATGCATGAGGACAAAGGGGACATTCACAGCATATTCCAATCATGGTAATTAGGGAATGAGGAAAGAAATACAATATATTAGCACACATTAAATACAATGAAATGTGATATTAAAGGATAAAAATCTTACCTTCATATACTCCTTCTGCAGGACCTGGATGATGGCAGAACAGGTCTCTGGGATAATGATCCCCAGAGCCTGGGGGGAGATGCCTGTCGAGAACTTCAAGTCCTGCAGACTTCTCCCTGTCACCAAATACCGCAAGGTAGCGACCAATCTCTGGCTTACCTCATGCTGGTATCCTGCCTGCTGATATAGGGGGTCAGCGAAGCCAACAAATGGTAAAACACGGGGTCCATCATCCTGAGAAAGTTCCTGAAATCATCAGGATTATTCTCACGGATCTCACGGAGCAAAGGCATATGAGAGAACTGGTCACGCTGAAGCAACCAATTCTTGGTCCATGAACTCCTCCCCACCCTGTTCATGGACTGGACTTGTGTCAAGGTCAGGACCCCAACACCAAGCCCCCGCACAGCACGAAATCTACGAGGAGTATGCATACGCAACATGGCTAGAAAACGGTCGGCTGCTCAGAACGAAGTAACAGAACGCACTGAAGAACAGCAAGGCCTGTGAAGAGCGACCTGAAAAACAGTAACAAACGAGCAAGAATACAATGACTAATTAAAGTCACGCGGAACTTGCTTGCACGCACTGAAGAGCAGATACAAACCCACAAGCACAAACTGAACGGCAGAAAACGATCTGAAAGCCACGAGTCTGAAAAAGCGCGAATCGTCTCTCACCAAACTTTTACTAACACGAGATTAGCAAAAGGAGCCCAAAGGGTGCCGCGCTTGGTTCTGAACTGGCCTTTTCTAGTCTCGTCATACGTGCTTGACGTCACCGCGTTGTTGGCGATCGGAAATTCCAACAACTTTGTGCGACCGTGTGTACGCAAAACAAGTTTGAGCCAACATCCGTCAGAAAAAATCCTATGATTTTGTTGTCGGAATGTCCGATCAATGTCCGACCGTGTGTACGGGGCATTAGACTTTTCAGGTGGGTGACAACTTACCTCCATTTCACAGGGGAGGTCCCACCAATATTCGATGCAAATGTCCCAACATTTCATTTTCTAAGACCCCACCCACTGATTATTCATTGGATGTGTCTACTTCTGCCCCTCCCTGGAAGAACATTTCACCTCTTTCCTTCTTCTCCCTCCAGGATTATGGACTGTAAAGGGACATTATGGTGCTGTGATGATCTTTACTCCATTATCTCCACAAACCGAACTCAGAGCAGTACAGTGTCATCATATAACTGGTGTGGTGGTGATCATCAGGGACACAGACTATATATATATATATATATATATATATATATATATATATATATATACTATATTTATAAAAGAACTGTCAAAAGCGAAGATGTGTCATACGGTGGGAGCCTCCCATGGAGGTGGGTTGGTCGTGTTTGTTTTTTTTCTTTTCTTTTTTGGTCCATTGGCGGAGCGAGAGAAGAAGAAGAATGGACTTTGTGGGACATTTTTATTTTTTTATTTTTTAATAAAGGATTTGTCCAAAGCTGTGTCTTGTCATTTTTACCATTTTAACACTTTATGTGAAATGGTAGGTGCACATTTGTAACCCGTTACCATTTCACACAGGGGGGAGGCTGGGATCTGGGGGTCCCCTTGTTAAAGGGGGCTTCCAGATTCCGATAAGCCCCCCGCCCGCAGACCCCCACAACCACCGGGCAAGGGTTGAGGGGATAAGGCCCTTGTCCCCATCAGCATGGGGACAACATGCGCACCCACCCCATGTTGAGGACATGTGGCCTGGTACAGTTCAGGTGGGGGGCGCTCTCTTGTCCCCCCCCCTTTTCCTGCGGCCTGCCAGGTTGCGTGCTTAGATAAGTTTCTGGTATGGATTTTGAGGGGGACCCCCACACCATTTTTTTTTAATTTTGGCGTGGGGTTCACCTTAATATCCATACCAGACCTGAAGGGCCTGGTATGGAATTTGGGGGTTCCCCACGCAATTTGTTTTTTGAAATTTTGGTTCAGGGTTCCCCTTAATATTCATACCAGACCCAAAGGGACTGGTAATAGACTGGGGGGGATACCAGGCTGTTTTTTTCAATGACTTCTTTTATCTGTATTGCTGAGACCGACAATTCATTATAGCTGCAAGTACTTTTAAATGACTTTTTTTCCTTTAGAAATGTCATTTTGCTCTCGGACTGTTCTAAACATGGGAAACATGCGCCACTTTACAGGCATACTATAGACACCCCCCGGGTACGATATTTAAAGGAATATTTCACTTTTATTGTTTTACTTTAAGCATTATTAAAATCACTGCTCCCGAAAAAATGGCCGTTTTTAAAACTTTTTTTTGCATTGATACATGTCCCCTGGTGCAGGACCCAGGTCCCCAAACACTTTTTATGACAATAACTTGCATATAAGCCTTTAAAATTAGCACTTTTGATTTTTCACATTCGTGTCCCATAGACTTTAACGTTGTTCACGTATTCGAACAAATTTTTTGCCTGTTCGCATGTTCTGCTGCTACCCGTACCGGGGGGTGTTCAGCTCATCCCTATTGTACAGTTATAAGCAACCATTTTTCTGAATGAAAACTATTAATTCAGTGTTTACTATTATGACTAGCTGTGATTGGCCCTGTCTGTACCATGTGATCAATGCGACCAATCGCAGAGCTCATCGCAATAGTACACAGTGAGTGGCATGAAACAATATCTTTTATTGTGTACAATTTTTATGTGATCTGCTGTGATTGGCCACAGTGATCACATGGTACCGGCAGCAGGCCAATACAGTGATCTGTCGTTAGACACAGCGGGTGACAGATCATGCTGGAGTGCGGCCTGTGGGGCACACACGAGGTGCGATCCTGGGAGGACATCATATGATATCCTCCCAGGATATCAGGGCTCCTGCCCAGGCCGTCATATTACAATAGGCTGGGTGGGAAGGGGTTAAAGATTCTGTACTAGATAACTGGGCAATGCCCTGGCAATAACTTTAACTGTAGCATTGTTATACCAAATTACAACTGATGCAAACAGAGTTAAAGTATTGGCATCAACTAAACTAAGAAAATAAAGGTCCCCATGTGCACACCATGCATACAGCCCCAATAGTGGGGGGGCGTATACATTCCTGACAATGGGGAACCCCTGCAGGTGGCTATAAAGGATTTGCACCTAATTGTCAGTGTTGGCGAGCTTTCATTGGGGCCCTTCTGTAGGTGGTGCATGTGTTGCTGTCTCTTTTAAAGTTTGCAGTAGATGGCTAGTGGGCTGCTGAACAAAGAGCAGTCCCTATTGCCTGAACGGGATAAACACGGATGGTCAGCTCACCCTTCCTGGTACACAGAAATCTGGTCCAGATCATTTGGCAGTCTGCAGATCTCAGGTCCCGGTGGTTCATTCTCTCAGCTCTGGTGTAGACACTCACACAGCAACAGGTCTCTCCAGCCTTGGGTTTCGGTGCGACAGGAGACCTCTCAGCCTCTCAGTCCTGTGGACCCTGGTGTGGGCATAGACACCCAAGTGATGAATCTACAATTGTCCAGATCCCAGCACACAAGAGGCTCACGTGGCTCAGGGTCTTGGCACTGTGGAGAGAATGTGTCTCTCCAGATTGAAAATATATAGAGAGAATTTGTCAATCAAATAGCTGGATTTTTGAGGCATAACTCACACAAAATATATTAAAATTTCATATATTTTATTATAGAAGAAATATGAAGTTAAAAATTCATTAAGAACAATACATTCAAATAACCTCCATATGCCATAGATATTTTACATAGTTACATAGTAGGTGAGGTTGAAAAAAGACGCCAGTCCATCAAGTCCAACCTATGTGTGATTATGTGTCAGTATTGCATTGTATATCCCTGTATGTTGCGGTCATTCAGGTGCTTATCTAATAGTTTCTTGAAGCTATCTATGTTTGCTCCCTGCTGAGACCACTGCCTGTGGAAGGCAATTCCACATCCTTGACGCTCTTAAAGTAAAGAACCCTCTACGTAGTTTAAGGTTAAACCTCTTTTCTTCTAATTTTAATGAGTGGCCACGAGTCTTGTTAAACTCTCTTTGTACATCATTTATCCATTTCCAGAACTTATGGTCATCTCCACCTTCATAAATTAATTTGTACAAATGTATCCCACTTTTATACCCTATGACTGAGCTCGCCACGTTTCCTGGATTGTCAACCGCTTCTCCAGGGAGAAAAATAATGGAGGATTGTTTCAGAATCAACACTACAAAATGTTTCAAAAAAAGAAGAAAAAACTATATTTGTATACAACAAAGAGTGCTGATGCTTTGTCTGCAGAAACCTGGAAACCACCATTGGAGCTGCTACACCATGATAGGAGAATCCATTGGGGGAGACCAAAACCCCCCACCCTCAATGATTATCCTTCTCATTCCTAGAAATTCTATAAGGCAGTGGTTCTCATCCCTGTCCTCAAGTACCCCCAACAGTCCATGTTTTGGGAATTTCTGTTAGATAAAATAGCTGTCCAAAATACCAAGCCATTGACTCTGATTTAAAGTGGATGTAAACCCTCCATGTCTCCTTCCACTGCCTGTAAAAGCAATCCAGCAGCTAATCAGTTACTAGGATGACTTTTACATGACAGGAAATCACAGTCTGAAAAGAAAGATACCGGGATGATGACTGTAGCTGCAGCTAAAACCACTGAAAGTCCAGGATGTCATATGACGTCCTACAGGTGGGAAGTGGTAATGCGGTGGATGGTGCACAGGACTGCAGAGTGTGAGACCTGGAGCAACCAATCAGAGGGTGTGACTGCAGGCAGCACTGTGATGTATATTACTGAGCAGCATGTTCCCCACTCTCACCCTCTTCCCGTCTATTCTATATATTCCCAGACTAATGTATGATGTGTCTCTGTAGAATATCGTCTTCTCTGGTGAGGAAGATGAGGAGGGGGAGACCGGAGAACAGGCTGCACAGCAACATACATCTCAGTGCTGCTCACACCGACACCAACACCACTGACACCACCGACACCACCGACACCACCCACACCACTGACACCAACACCACCAACACCGACACCATCGACACTACCGACACTACCGACACCACCAACACCACCAACACCGACACCACCGACACTACTGACACCAACACCACTGACACCATTATATGAATGCAATCTTCTATAACAGTCTATACCAAGCCACAGACTTTATTTCTGGTTTTGATTGGCGTTGGGAAGCTTAGAACCCTGCTGGGTTTTCACCACTGTCCGGGGCTTCGTCAGAGAGATTTCCTCTCACTTCCTGTCCTTGTGACAACAATACAAGAAAGAAATCTATAGGGACACAGACATAAAAATCTGACAGGGGCTCTAAACATTACCCATCCTTATTATACTAAACATATTCTTATTTCAGTCTGTGTTCCTGTTGGAGAGTTCCCTCATTTCCTGTCTACATAAATGTTGTCACTGGGACAGGAAATGAGGAGAAATCTCTCCAATGGAGCCCCGGATAGAAAGAAAAACCTAACAGGCTGCCACCCCACACAGAGGGACCACATGTAGGGGGAGGCAGGATGAAGAGAGAGGAGGGGGAGGGTAAGGAAGAAGAGAGAGAGGGGAGGGCAGGGAGGAGAGAGAAGAGGGGGAGGGGCAGGGAGGAGAAGGGGAGGGGCCGGGTGGAGAGAGAGGAGAGTTGACCTCATCCATCCTATCACAGTGACTGTACCCCACCCTCTATGTCTGATCATGGTGCCCCCCACACAGAGGGACCACATGTGGGGGAGGGGCAGGGGGAGGAGATGGATGATGTCACACACTGGGGTAGTTTTCTGTTTAGAACTTACAGAGAAAATATGATGTCAGATAGTCATTGGATGGATAGACAGATAGGCCACACCCACCCTCACTGTGTAATTGGAATGTTAGACCCCATACACACTATTAGATTTTCTGCAAATTTTTCTCTTCAGATTACAGAATCCATGTAGTGTGAGGGTCGGCCTGATTACATACAAATGGAAACTTTTAAGGTGTGACCTCATATTATACGGTTTTGGTAAATCTGAAGACAAAAATCTGCAGAAAATCTAATAGTGTGTAGGGGGCTTTAGACCCGGTTCCCACCTATGCCGTTTGCTTTTGATCCGTTCCTGTCGTGTTTTTTGCGGTGCGTTTTCTGTTTCTCCACATTCATCTTTGATGCGTTTTTATGCTTTTGTTTTGGACAATTTGTTGTCAGGCAGATTAAAAACACAAAAGCCGTAAAATCGTAGTAAAAACGCACCACACGCTTTTCTGCAGCTTCTCCATTGAAGTCTATTGAACCAAAAACGCATCATTTTGTATTCTAACAATTCCCTGACCCTTTCCAAAAATGCATGGGCTGAGAAAAGCCTGGATGTGACGTGTCCCATAGGAAAGCATGTTACATGGACTGTAGTGTGTGGTGTAAAGAATGCCATAGATGTGAATCAGGCCTAAAGCTGGACACACACTATACAATCTTCTGTAGATTTTTTCCTTTAGAGTTACAAAAACCGTATAATGTGAGGTCACACCTAAACACTTTTCATTTGTATCCAATCAGGAAGGCCCTTGTACTACGTAGTTGAAGGCAAATCTAAAGGAAATCAAAGAACAAAAGTTGTATAGTGTGTATCCGGCTTTACTCCAGTAATTGGACAGATATTCTACCCAATCACAGCGATCAATAAGAAATCTCACATTTATTTTTAGTAGAAACACCTGAAGCCCCGCCCACTGCTATATACTATTGGATGAATAGTAAAGGGTAACTCCACTTTTGTGGGGGGAAAATAATAGCAAATAAAGAAAAAATAATCCAGCGCATCCAATCGGGACACAAGTCATATTGTAATTGAATGTTATTAATAATGACCTTTCCTTTTCAATCTGCAGCTGCTGTAATTTTCTGTAAATACAATATGGCCACCTGGAGGCGCTGTGTACACAGTGTACCGACCACACCCCCCAGAAACATCATTTCCTGCTTGTGTGATTGGCTGGCTGATTTTCCCAGAAGTCTGCACTAAGATACAAGTCAGATTTCAGGCATCCCCTGCAACACAAATGTCATTTTTGGAAAAGATACTTCCAATAGGAATTCACATCTAAAGGGATGCAGACCCCACCACTTTCCTCATTAGAGCTCTGCAGGTGCACAGCTGACTGATCATTATGAAACCCCGCCCATTAGACCCACTCAGGCTGAGAGGAACAAACAGGGATTTTTTTTTTTCAGAATAGCAAAAGGTCGGAATCTGCAACAAAGGTTGTTATGATCCTTAGAATGTACAGAGATCACCCCGAGGGGAATGTTTATTTTTTCAACAAAAGTGGAGTTATGCTTTAAATGAATACCAATGCTTTGTGTGACATCACCAGACTGTGGGCGGAGTTCTCACATCTCCCGCCTCCCCCCACATATCTTTATACAACCATCCCATACACCTAACCCAGCATGGAGGGGCTCAGTGAAGGTGGTGGTGAAGGTGTGGAGATGTCGGATTGGGTCACACAGATCATAAAAGGAGATCCGCCCGGCCTCATAATCCAGATATATCCTGACTCTGTTACTGGAGAGATTGGTGGGTAAGGAGATCCCTTTACTGTCATGTCTCACCCTATACTGATCATCAGACCTGACCAATCCCCAGGACTTCTTATTCCATCCAATCTCTGACTCCTCCCCTCTTCTCTCTATACTGGGGTAACACATCCCGACTCTCCAGTTCTCTGATCCCCCGACATCCACTTCCCAGTAATGTCTCCCTGAGGAGAAACTCTGACTGCTCAACACCTGAGGATAATACTGAAATCTCTCTGGTGTTTCTGGGTAATTCTGGTCTATATCTGACTCGGATACAGTTTTCCTGTCATCTGATATCTGTAGATAATTATGAGCTGTGTTTCCATCCAATAATATGTTTGCAGCTCCCTGTATATAGAAGTATACATTTATCTCTGTTATTATATCAGATAAACCTGTGTGTAAGACCCCCACCATATCCAGATCCCCTCCATCATGGAGGAGTTTCTCATGTCTCTCTCGGTCCTCATTATCTCCATCCTCAGTATCACACAAGTCACCTGTGTCTGATTCCTGTAAGACAGTCAGTGGATCCGTCACATTACACAGCTCCTCAATGTGACGCAACTTCCTGGACAGCTCCTCCTTCTTTATTTCTAGATCCCGGATGGAGATGGAGATCCGCTCTGCTCTCCCGGAGATGTCCCTCAGGACTCTCTTCTCCAGGTCTTCCAGACGTCTCCTGAGATCTCTAAACAGGGCAGTGACTCTCTCGGTGTCACCAGCTGCTTCTTCTTCTACTTTCCTCCTGTGTTCCTGCAGACTCTGGACTCTTTCCTCCGTCTCCTCTCTCTTTGTCAGAAGTTTCTGCAGAATATTCCTCAGTGTCTCCTTCTTCTTCTCAGAAGCCTCTTCCAGTGACTTCATCTTATGTCCAGTGTGTTCTCCAGTCACACAAAACATACAGATACAGGTCTCATCCTCAGTGCAGTAATACTCCGGGATCTTCTTATGGATGGAGCATTTCCTGCTCTCCATGGACAAGGTGGGGTCACATAAGATGTGTTCTGGGGACTTTTTGTGGACTCTCAGGTGTTTATCACACAGAGAAACCTCACAGTGCAGACAGGATCTAACAGCAGGTACAGGATAGTCCACACAGTGAGTACAGAAGACCCCGGACTCCTCCCGATCTGGCTGAGCGGACAGGAAAGTCTCTGCTATGTTACGTAGTGTTATGTTCCTCTGCAGTGCAGGACGACTCCTGAACCTTTTTCTGCATACAGGACAGAAGAAATCTCCAGACCCCCCCTGTGTATCCAGCACAAGATCAATACAGACCCGGCAGAAGTTGTGTCCACATCTCAGCATTACAGGATCTGTATAAATGTTCAGACAGACTGAACATTCTAGCTCAGCTCTCAGATCACCAGACGCCATCGCTGACAGCAGAAGAGAAATTAAATTGAAAGTCTCTGATACCGCAGACGAATGTGGATGGGGGAGGGGTGACATTAGGAATGCCACCTTTTCTTCAAGCCAAACCCGAACACTTTACTGGCGCACGGCATTTATTTTTAGCATTTACAATAGACAATAGGATTGTAAAAGACCTTGGAGCGGGAGTGGACGGGGTGGTGAGATGTACACCAACAGACTTTGAGGGATGGGAAGGATGGGACTGCATGTTTGCTTTTATGTCAGTCAGCTACATTTTTTTTTTAAATAAAAATTCTTGATGGTATTTTACTTTTGTGAGTTCTGTTTCTCCTTAAAGTGCTTATATGGATTTTTATATGTGATATTTGGCTGCATGGTCTGTGATGCTTAGTGTGGCAGTTGGCCCATGGATAGATACTGAAGCGCTGGGGGAGCCGCTGTCTTTAGATGTGAGGCATGAAAGAAGAAATTATCAACTTTTTTCACATAAAGTTTTTGCACAGTTGGTGTTTATATAAATGAAATGAATGTACACTTATGAAATATTGGTTTTAGAACTTATTGTAGGGTATATACTGGTGGTATTATGTTCACTTGTTTAGTATATGTATAAAGGGAAATTATTAGTAATTAATTGTATGAATTATCAGATGTTCACATGAATGGAGGATAATAAATTACGTACTCAGATATATAAATATGTTTTGTTAATTACATGTGTGATGAACCCCTGTCCTCAACAGGTCTATGTCCGCCGTAAATGCTTCCTCTGTCCAGAACCAGCACTATCCAAGACCCCTTAGCCCACCAAATCACCAACCGTAACTCAGTGTAGGGTGAACAACAACATCAAACTCCTTTATTCAAGCACATGTTACAACAGATATATAACAGATATATAACTCAGAGACACTCCCCCCCCACCCTTGGATTCAGGGTGGGGTAAACTGTCCAATCATAGACATACAGGTCAGGTGTATTCAAATTTCTCTGTACAGTGTGTCTAAATAGCACAGATCATAGTGGGGTTCTCAGGCACCCTGGGCCCCTAATGGACACAGGGTGATTTACACATGAGAGGATCCATGAAAGCTGGACACGGAGTTTCCAGAGCTCTCCAAGGTAAGCTGAGTTCCACAAAACCCCCACCCAAATTGACTCTTGTCACATATCTCCCCTTTCGGCAGGAGACTAACACAGGAGGAGACCCCAGACGGGTTGACTCCAAAGTTAGTCAGTACTTCCAGTCCCCCAAAGCTGGTATCCACACAGTACCCCAAATAAATTGTCCTAAACATAGCATTACTCACCCAGCCAACCTCTGCCTCTCTCAGAAAACATGCCCACCGCTGGGGAGAGGCCTGGACTGGCCCTTCTCCCTGGAGTCCTTTCAGCCACTGGAGAGAAAACAGGGTAACTGGGCTCACTCCATCATGCTGTTGGGGATCTGGGCCGACTGCCCAGCTTCCCTGGGGTATACAAGTGGAGACTGAAGTCCCATCCACTTTTGGTAGGTGAAAATCCCCCCGTGCTTGCAAAGCATGGCTGACATCCTCCTGTCTCAGTGCCGCACCATTTTCTGGGGTTGTGTCAGTGGAGACCGAAGTCCCCTCCACTTTCATAGGAACTCCCTCTTCTGTTAGATGAGGGCATAGGCCAGCAACACTCTGCCATGTTGCCAGCCATTCTGCTGGGTTGCTGTTAGTGGAGATCGCAGTCCCATTCATCGATATCAGCTCAAGCTGCAGTTATGTGTAGAGGGCAGTAGCATTCTGCCCTGTTAGCACTTCAGCTGAGGACCCCACATCATCCTCTCCAGCTAACCGCTGGGGCGGGAAGCCGGCTTCCTCCACTCCCAGACTGTGGATTTGCTAATGGGGTGGAAGGATGAACTCCGTCTCTCCCAAACTGTGTAGCTGCCATTGGGAAGGTGAGCTGGCTGCTTCCTCAGCAGTTCCCTCATCTGGCTGCTGGGATGACATTTCTCTGTCACTGTCTCCCAGGTGCACAAATCCTTGTTGGGGAGTGACCATCTCCTTCTCCCCCTGGGCCTCCGGAACTCCCGCAGGTGTGGGGCAGAGGTCTTGGATCCTCTGTTTGGTTGCCAGCGCTTCAGCTGGAGAAGTTTGTTGTAACTCCACAGATGCTGCTGGCAGAAAATACCATGTCCCTGTCAGTGTTGTGGGAGAAAGGCCGACTACCTCTTCTCTCAAGAAGGCCAAAGCCACTGTAGGTGATAGGCAGAGGTCAGCGGCACTCTGACCTGTTGCCAGTGATTCAGCTGGGAGTAAAAGCTTCACTACATCCACTTGTCGCTGGAGAGAGGAGCCGACTGTCCCGTCTCCCTGGAACTCTGTAGTTGTTGCCGGTGCTGGGCAGAGGTTGGTAGCACTCTGCCCTGTTGCCAGCACTTCTGCTAGGGACTCCACATCAACCACTCTGGCTAACTGTTGGGGAGTGACCGTCACAGTGCCTGGCACTGCTGCAGGTGTGGGGCAGAGGTCTTGGACCCTATGTCCTGTGGCCAGCGCTTCAACTGGGGAAGTCTCTGGTAACTTCACAGATGTGGCTGTTGGTGCTGGGCAGAGCTCAGTGAAGTTTGGTCCTAATACCAGCTCTTCTGCTGGAGGCTCACCTGGTTGTTCTTCTTTAGCAGAACAGTCTGTCAAATCCCCAATCTCTATAAATGGTGTCTGGGGTTAGAGATTGATCATCTGCTGTCTGTAGAACGAAGAAGAGTTTACTGGTGCTGGGCAGAGCTCAGTGATGTCTGCTCTCCTGATGGGTTGGTGGCATCATTCTGGGGAGCCATCTGCTGCTGGGAAGGGGGGCTGGCTGCTCCATCTCCCTTACTCTCATCCAGCTGCTGGGACGACATGTCTCTGGTACTGTCTCCCAGGTGCATGTATCTTTGCAGGGGAGGAAAGATCTCTTCCTCCACCCTGGCCAACTGTTGGGAAGGGAGGACAAACACCTCCTCTCCCTTCTTCTCCTGGATCTTAAACTGCTGCTGGGAAGTGACCATCTCCTTCTCACCCTGGGCCTCCGGAACTGCCGCAGGTGTGGGGTAGAGGTCTTGGACCCTCTGTCCAGTTGTCAGCGCTTCAGCTGCATAAGTTTCTGGTAACTCCACCAATGCTGCTGGCAGAAAATCCCATGTCTCTGTCACTATTGTGGGAGAAAGGCCAACTGCCTCTTCTCTAAGGAAGGCTGAAGCTGCTGTTGGTGCTGGGCAGAGGCTAGCAGAGCTTTGCCCTGTTGTCAGCAGAGTTTCCGCTGCCGACTTTCTGGCATGCTGCTGAACATGTTCTAGCAGTTTTCTGTATGCCCTTTCCAGATGCTGTTCCTTCCTTAGAAAAAAGTCTAAATCAGGTTTAAGCTCTGAGACCCCTGCAAGACTGAGCATAGCCTCTCTGTATTCTCGCAGGTCTTCAAGGGTAGGTTCCCCTTAATCGCCAAACACAAAACAATCTGAAAGGCTCTCCCACAGCAATCCAAGGCCACCAGTCATATCCCTCTGAAGAGTATTCTGTTGTCTCCTCTAAATATTCCTCCTCTGTATGCCATTGCAGAGCCCGATACTGATTGTCCAGCTCTATCTCCTGCTGGACCAGCCTGTCAAACTCAGTCACCCATTGCTCCTGGGGCCGCTCTCCCAGGAATTGCATCTGTAACTCCGGTTCTTGACTGACCTGTTGCTCTGGGGTTGGAAAGCACTTGCCCTGTTGCATACCAGCAACCTGGAGGGCTCTAATCCAGAGTCCTACCCAAATCTGCTACCTGACCTCCAGGTATTCATCCGCAGACACAGACCTGGTGTATGTTGAAAGGACGATCCGCAGCAGCCCCAGAAACTCTGACGCCGGATCCATATCTCCGTTGGGGTGACTGAAGTCTGCTATCCTAATCTTGTATCCAGGTGGAGGTTTGGACGTGTTCACAGCCACGAAGCGTGATTGCACTGCTGCCAACCAGTTGTGATGAACCCAGGACTATGTCCGCCGTCAATGCTTCCTTTATCCAGAACCAGCACTATCCAAGACCCTTTATCCCACCCAGTCACCAACCGTAACACAGTGTAGGGTGAACAACAACATCAAACTCCTTTATTCAAGCACATGTTACAACAGATATATAACTCAGAGACACTCCCCCCCACCCTTGGATTCAGGGCGGGGTAAACTGTCCAATTACAATAGACATACAGGTCAGGTGTATTCAAATTTCTCATCAGTAAACAGTCTTATCAGCAGGGAGAGCTGCTGGAGGAATTCGCCCCCACCAATCTCACAGGTAATTTACATACACATCCCATAATATCCAAGGCAGACAGACACAATAGAACATTGGAATACAACCCCACCCCAAACGATCACAGCAAAGAGTCCACAACAGCATGAGACAACACACAATATATACATATACAATTGAAAAGTGCCGCGCTTAGGATAAAGTTAATAGGTGGCTGCCTCCCCTAATCAAGCTCCCCTAGGGAGAGCTTTAAATATATAAAAACAACAAAAGTGGGGGCAGTGGCACTACCTGTGTCAGACTATACGCAACCTGGCTAAATATACATATATACAACATTCCAGTGTGGCTGTACAGTGTGTCTAAATAGCATAGATCATAGTGGGGTTCTCAGTCACCCTGGGCCCCTAATGGACACAGGGTGATTTACACATGAGAGGGTCCGGGGAAGCTGGACACAGAGTTTCCAGAGCTCTCCAAGTTAAGCTGAGTTCTACAAAACCCCCACCCAAAATGACTCCTGTCACAACATGCATAAACACACATACTTAATGCTTACAGATACTGAGATATATATATATGCTCAATTACATACAGTACATGCACACACACATATATTCACACTCAGATACATGCATACACACTCAGATATATACAATCAGATACATGCATACACACTCAGATATATACTAGCGGCCAGTTTAACGGCTATGATTGCACCAAATTCAGTTGTTAACACCCTAGTAAATGACCAGATGGTCCCATGCTTGATTGACACTGGGTCAATCAGAAGTCACGATTATGGAGTATCAGATCTACACCCAACATTTGAGGACTTGGGATCAGTTGGACTCCTCCTGGCTGTCCCTGAAGGCAGCCAATAACCCACTGGTGGAAGGAGCTACCTAGGTGCGGATCCAGATAAATAACAAGGTAATGGCATCAGGGTCATGGTGACCTGTAGTCCAGTAAGCTCTGTAGTGCCTATCGTCCTGGACATGAATGTCCTGAAGGATCTGGACCTACCTTGCATTCAGACTAAGACTGAGTGATCAGGGAGGTGGGCACAGGCCTGTGGCCTGCGAGCTGTCTGGCTCAATGTTATCAAGGTTTTCCAGGCCCACCACCAGGCAGCTAGATGGCAGACTGAGCTGGTGGGAGAGGTCTGCACACCCCAAAACAAAAACTACCCCTGTTGCCCCTCTAAGAGGTTGTTTTATCCCTGTTGGTTAAAGCCCACAAGAAGCTGCAAGGGGCCAGGGTGCTTGGAAAGTGGTTGGCAGCCCACACCTTGCCAAGGGTTCACCAAGGTAAAGTGCTAGTCTAGCTCACCAACTTGGGAATCTCACTCATTCTGCTCCTGAAACACACCACCATCACAGTTCTCTATTTGGTACCCAGCCACTCATTTCCAGGGCCCAGCCAGGGGTTGAATCTGTGTGCCCCCCGTTGCAAGCCACCATGACCTCCTTGGATGAAATACAGTACAGACAATTACTGAATAACTGACCTTTTAAAGATTACCTTCTGCCTTAACATCTTCTCCATCAATTACTTGAACAACACCTATTGGTCTTTGCGATCAGTCAAGAGGACTACGACTGCACCCAATCCACACAGAGGATGCTCCACCCATCCTGGACCAATACCACCATATTGCTCCGGCCCTTTGCCAGGAAGTCAAGGACTTGATCCGTAATATGTTTCAGAGTGGGGTTTCAGAGTCGCAGTCCGTGGGTCACCCCTGTCATGTTGGTAAGAAAAAAAGATGGCAGCTTGAGGTTCTGCATAGACTATTTTAGGTTGAATGCCTGAACCCAACGGGATGCCTACCCCTTGCCCAGGGCAGAGGAGTCACTCATGGCACTGGGTCATGCCCAATACTTTTCTACACTTGTCCTGGCAAGCAGCTACTAGCAAGTCCTAGGTTGAGAGCAGGACTGGGAGGGGACATACTTTATCACCCCCATGGAACTATTTGAGTTCAGGGAAGCCTATCCCACACCCACCTAAGAACTGTCACTGAGCCACCCCCATCAAATCATGCCCCACATCTATTACTTTTTGTGCCTACACCCCCTTCCTTTATAAAGAGAGTCCCAGAGCTAAGGACAGGAGGGAAATGGGCGCAGGGACGGTATGACAGTGCTGGACAGCACAGTTGCCATTTTAAGAAGGGGAAGTGGTGTTCCCCCTTTAATTGAATAGGGGGAGGGGCTGGGTGAGGGTGGCACTTGAGCTTGTGAGAGGAAGGGAGAGGGGGAAGTGACGTCAGTTGCAGAGCGGAGGAGGAAGTGATTGGATGCTTCACCCTCACCGCTCCAGGTCCTCTTCCTTTACAGGGCAGTATGGTGGCATGGAGGGCTTTCCTACCCAGCTTAGAGCTGTGGTTGTGCACTGGGAGCATACAGGCGGTGTGCCCGGACCACAGCTGGAGCGGCTGACGGCGGAACGGCGAAGGGGAGGGAGGCGGCACCTCGTGGCGGCACGGCCGCCGGTAAGGTCTAGCCCGGCTGCAGGCCCTGGAGGCTCACAGAGCAGGCTGCATGTAGCAGAGATGAGTTAAAACCCCAACCCCCAGGGCACAGTGGAGACAGAGTAGCAATTACAGGGAGGAGAGTGGCACTCGACAAAGAGGCAAGGACGCAGCGGGGGGGGGAGCCCTGTACAGCGTACGGCTCTGCTCCCCAGGCTTTTACAGGAGCACAGTGAAAGTGGGCAGCCAGCCCAGTGAGGGAATACCAAACTGCAGGATGGGGGGCCAGACAGCCAGCATGGCCCACAGTCACACGCAGCACGGAAGAAGTTTCACGTAGAGCGCAGGGTTGTGGGGGGAGCGAAGACTGAGGCAGGTGACGAGGACCCGGTCCAACAGGAGGCGCAGGTGCCCCTCACAAGGGCCAACGAGCGGGTCTGGCGGGACGGGTCGGAGGACAGAGTGTGAGCAGCGTCACAGACCCACGGCAAACGGAGCGGGTCCATCAGTGATGCAGCCTGCAGTCGGTCGAATGACAATGGGCAGCGACAGGCATGAAGGTGAACGGTTCGGATCGGAAGGTGGCGATGAACAAGGACATTCAGCAGCGGTGGTTCCCGGAGTGACGGCTGGTGGGCCCTGGCCTGGGCAGCCTGGTGAGTTATTTCTTTACTTTTCTTTATACTTTACTGTATAGTCGGTTGGGTCAGGGTAGTCAACCAGGGCCATCAGGTTTAGGGGTAATTTGTGGGAGCCGGGGGGGGGACAGGTCTACTCCCGTTACACGGAAGAGATGGTATTCAAGGCAGTGCTTTGAGCCGAGCACAGGAAGTAGTCCTGGGCAGGCATGGGCAGTGACGCATTACACACCTCCGGCAGGGGGCACCCCCAGGGTTGCGGGAGATTCGGCTGCGACAGCCACGGGGACGGCCACGGCGGTTGGTGAGTCTCCCGGTTTATCAAAATAAGTTCCGAAAAGCCAGGGCAAGACAGGGGACGAAACTGCGGACTCGGTCAGGTTAGCGGATTCCGCGAAAGTGGTACACATCTGCTTTGAGGGCCCCCTGGAGCCCCACATGTGCAGACAGCAATACCAAAAAAATGTTCAAAAGGTGAATGTGTAGCGATAGTCACGTTATGGCATTCGTAGAAGTTCAACCTGGCCAGGTTGAAGCCAGAATAGAACGAGGAAGATTAGGAACAACGTAGGTATCGGTTGATTCCCCGTACCTCTGCCACTTAGATACAGGCGTTCGCCATATGGGCGAGCTTATTAGAGGAAAACAACCCCGAACAATGTTCAGCTCAGTTAGAACATGCAGGCATTGGTTAGCTCACTGGATTTATGGCGATGTACTTGGCTTAGGCGGGACGAATAGTTTCGGCAGCGGATGGCCGTCTGGCTGTCACTACGCTGGGCCCATATGGACATCAGCCGGGGGATGAAGCTGTATGGCAGCTTCGTGGGCTTCTAATCAGTTTCAGGCTAGTGAAAATTTGGCAAACTATCGAGTAAAAACACATGGGTTCAGGTGAGTGGGATCCCTTTAACTGTCCAGAGATTGTGAGAGCGAAAAAGTACATGCGTAGGTTTGGGTAGCAAGAGGTACTACGCCGGGGAGGTTGGAAAGGATGCTTTCTTTCCTAAGTAGATGCTCGAAGCGAGCAGCGGCACACATGTTAGGTCCCGCCTGGGGCTGACAATTTACGGGTGACCCTGGTCCATCCAGCAGTGGTTTTGAAAATACTAGGGAAGAAGGTTATTTTAGGGCTCATGGCCAGCCATCTTTAGTAGGCCGCTTCCAGGGAGGGTGGTCTCTCCACTGTAAGTGGTTCCCCAGAAAGAGCCCAACAAGCTCAGATTGATTCATCACCTGCCTGTCGGTAAGGTGGTCTGGTCAGTGATTCAATTGCTCCGGAAGAGGGGGGGGGGGGGTAACGTACACTTCTTTCAATGGAGCAGTTGCATAAGTGCGGCGGTATGGGCAGGGGTCATTGTTGGCAAAGTCAGACATTGTATGGGCTTTTCAACTATTTCGGCCAGCTTGCGGCTGATGAGCGGCATAGGGAATGGGGCACAGTAGGTGGATCGTTTACCACTGATGGGTTGCTCCATTTAGTGTGCCTTCTGCAAAACATTCAGCTCCTTCTTATAAGGGGCAGTCTGGGATGTTTTGGGTATCGAATCTGGCATGCATTAGATTGATCAGTTTGTTAGGGTTGGTCCAGTGGGTTACAATATCTACGCAGTTTTGTTAAAAGTTGCAAAATTTGGCAGTATGTTTCGGGGTTCCTTTAGCTCTGAGTACAACAGTGGGCCCTCACGGCAACATTATATTCCTGTGAATTGCAATTGATTCTATTGGGATGAATACGGGCTGCCGAGGGACAAGCCAGGAGGATAAAAAGACGAGGTGCAAGGGACCTTTAGAGTAGCAAGGTACAGTTACGTTAACTACAATATTTGCTGGGTAGCTGAGCGGGCTCGCTGCAGCATAATCCAAATGGGTATGGTTTATTTTGCCTTCGGCTAGGGACAGTAGCTACGGGAGTACGGGCTGCTACTCACGTTTAGCCGTAATGAGGATTACAGGGAGGACTTGCGGGTGAGGCAGGATTTCCTAGAATTGTACAGCGGGCGTGCTTTTGTAGGTCAGGTGCCATCAGCGTTTTTGACTTGGAGCTAGTCACGCATGCCGCAGGCTCCATGGGGCTGTTGCATTGTTTCAGGGGAATATGGAGCGCAGCCCGGTCCCCCCCAGCTGGTCGCTAGGCACGGTTTTTGCAGAACCTCTTTTCGGGTGGAATTGTTCCAATTGTAGCGGCCTTGAATATTCAGGGGGAATCCTTCAGCAACCAGAAGGTCTGAGGCAACTGGGTCGATTTGGAGTAGTACAGGTGGTTTATATACTGACACCGACATACGTGGCGGTGGTCAGGTTGTTGCGACATTGGGTACTGCATGGCTCACAAGGGATGCATTAATCTACGTTGTACTCTTATCAGGGTGTGATTACATTTGGTCTGACGCTTTGTCTCGTTTTCTGTGGGACAGGTTCCAGGAGTTGGGGATCATTAGCAGGCATTACATGGGGTATGTAGCAAAGGGAATTAAGCAACTTGTGCGTTTGGCTACTTGGTATGCCCACTCAAATGATATGGCAGGAATGCTTTGCTTTATTAATGGGATTGTCATGGCCCCAGAAGGTCATTATGCAGCCTATGCAGTTTTCTTAGTTATTAACGTGGTATTTGACAGGATATCTCAGCAGCTGCCTTTTACCACAGGTTGGCCTTTTTGGCCTTTCTTTTTACGTGTCAAGGGCAACGTTACCACGCCAAAGAGTTTAGGGTAAAACGAGTGGTGTCAGGGTACAGGATGGGTACAAGTAAGGGTATGGGAGGCACCCGGCCTCCGGTAAGATGTTACAGGTTGGTATACCAGTTTGGAGAAGCTCTACGTTCTTGTTTTGCATGGTCTTTATTACGGGCAGCATTTGCATTAGCTTACTTTGGTCAGGACATGCGGTCTGGGGTTTAGGAGTCCTTTTTTAATACGTTAGGACAGGTGCGTCCTTATCACATTTCCAGAGTGTAACGGTGTCTGAAGATGTGTGTCAGCAGCCGGCTATAAACCAAAAGTTTCTCTTGTCAGTCTTTTGGATGGGGGCAGCCATGGAAGCGTTCATGCCGGGTCTTAGACAGGAAGCGGTCCGGCGCATTGGTAGGTGTGACTCGGAGAGATGTTAAGTGGTACATTTCCCAAATCCAGGCGGTTGTATGTCTCACATGACTTTGGGCTGTTGTTACATTGTACTGGTGATCGATACTTTATGTGGTTGGTGCTGTCATGTATTTTTGTTCACAGGTCGGGAGGCGGGCCTGGTGGTTATACTTGGTTATTCCTAAGTTTTTTGGGGGGCCTGACGGGCGTAGGTTCGGCCGAACGGTAGGCAATCAAGCAATCCCAGGCTGTGGCTCAGGTCAGGTGCATTGGTCCCAGGCATGCGGAGAACAGGGTGTTGGGGGAAGTACGCAGGTTCTCCTGTTTGTACAGTGCCCTGGATGTTTTTTGCTGCTACGTGTGGGGAAAATGGTATGGGAGCCAGATCTATGTGGGACCTCATTCGTGACGTAAAAGGTGAGTTGTTATGTTTGATGGAGCTGGTTTTGGTTTTTCATCAATAAATGGGGGTTGGCTATACGCCACGGTGAGCTGTAGGTTGATCCATGGAGGGATCTGTGTAATTGTGGGGTACATCTTAATGATGTGGGGAATGTTTTTTGTGGGCACTGGACCTTCCAGGAAGGTATACAGCGAGGGCTGAGGGTGTGGGGGCGCACGCAAGGGTCAGGGGTTACCCCTTTTGTGCTGTGGCAGTGTTTGGTCGCTGGAGAAGGAGAAGATAGAGGTTACATTTATGGAACATGTTGTACCCATACATGGGATGGGGGTTGTTTCAGACTAAATTTACATGAACTTTTCTAGCAACCTACGCTAGGAGGGCACTACACACAGAAACTCCCAACTGTCATTTCCTGTGCTGTATGTATGGACTCTGCACAGTACCACTTCTCTTGTCCTGTATGTCGGGTTTAATTCTCGGTATCTGTTCTCATTCTGTATGTATGGACTCTGCACAGTACTACTTCTCTTGTCCTGTATGTCAGGTGTAATTCTCGGTATCTGTTCTTATTCTGTATGTATGGACTCTGCACAGTACTACTTCTCTTGTCCTGTATGCCGGGTGTCAGTGGTGTTTTGTTACAGGAAGTTGTAGTGATATATTTGTTACAATCAGGTGAATAGTTTCAGATTACATCATTCTCCTTCTTCCTACTATTTCACACTTGACTCCAGCTCAGGAGAAGAGCGAGAGAGGAAGAGAGACAGCAGAGAGTGGAGGAGACTCCACCAGGAGACATCAGACCACAGAGGAGAGACAGCAGAGAGCAGAGGAGACTCCACCAGGAGACATCAGACCATAGAGGAGAGACAGCAGAGAGCAGAGGAGACTCCACCAGGAGGCATCAGACCACAGAGGAGAGACAGCAGAGTGCAGAGGAGACTCCACCAGGAGACATCAGACCACAGAGGAGAGACAGCAGACAGCAGAGGAGACTCTACTAGGAGACATCAGTGCACTGAGAACAGACAGCAGAGCGGAGGAGACTCCACCAGGAGACATCAGACTACAGAGGAGAGACAGCAGAGAGCAGAGGAGACTCTACTGGGAGACATCAGTGCACTGAGAACAGACAGCAGAGCGGAGGAGACTCCACCAGGAGACATCAGACCACAGAGGAGAGACAGCAGAGAGCAGAGGAGACTCCACCAGGAGACATCAGACCACAGAGGAGAGACAGCAGAGAGCAGAGGAGACTCCACCAGGAGGCATCAGACCACAGAGGAGAGACAGCAGAGAGCGGAGGAGACTCCACCAGGAGACAATCAGACCACAGAGGAGAGACAGCAGAGTGCAGAGGAGACTCCACCAGGAGACATCAGACCACAGAGGAGAGACAGCAGACAGCAGAGGAGACTCTACTAGGAGACATCAGTGCACTGAGAACAGACAGCAGAGCGGAGGAGACTCCACCAGGAGACATCAGACTACAGAGGAGAGACAGCAGAGAGCAGAGGAGACTCCACCAGGAGACATCAGACCACAGAGGAGAGACAGCAGACAGCAGAGGAGACTCTACTGGGAGACATCAGTGCACTGAGAACAGACAGCAGAGCGGAGGAGACTCCACCAGGAGACATCAGACCACAGAGGAGAGACAGCAGAGAGAGGAGGAGACTCCACCAGGAGACATCAGACCACAGAGGAGAGACAGCAGAGAGCAGAGGAGACTCTACTGGGAGACATCAGAGAGCATAGGGGAGAGGTCACTCCAGTACATCGGAGAGGTAGGATGAAGCAGATGTATAAACTATTCAATATGTCAGGAGAACACAGAAGGGGTCAATGACTCCCATACTGGGGCACTTTGTAGGACTGAAATGTATTGTATTTTGTGGGTTTATTTATTAGATATATTTCAGTCTGTGGGATGTTTATGGCCAGCTTTAGGGATCCCAAACATTCCCTGAAAGATAAAATTAAAAATTACAAACAATAAAATCAATACAAATATTTTTTTTTCAAAAATATCAGGAGGTTCTAAATGATCCCAGCTTAAACTGGACCTACTAATCCCTTATGGAAGCATGCAGCCTGGGTACAGCCCCCTTCCTGAACCATACCAAGCCCATACATGTCCTCAACATTGGGGAATATCTTCCTAGGGAAATGCAGCTTGTGCTCATGTTGATGAGGGCAAGGGCCTCTTCCCCACAACCCTGGCTTGGTGGTTGTGCGAAAGAGTGGGTGGCAGGCTTATCTGAACCTGGAAGCATCCTTTAAAAATAAAGGGGTCCCCAGAGACGACCCCATCCATGTGAATGAGTAAAGGCTGGGTACACAGCACACCTACTCATTCACAAAAAAGTGAAAGGTATATAAAAAAATTACGGAAATTCACCTTGTAACAAGTCCTTCATTACAAATTCTTATCCCCCCAGCAAATGTTCCACAATGTAAATCTACCATTAATTATATTGTCCAATAATGTATATCTATGTCAAACACAATGAACGACTAATACCAACCCACCAAAAAAAAAGCTGATGTGATCCACTCCAATGGCTGCTCGGCCTCAAATGATAGCTCCAGCTGATGACAACTGAGTATAAACACATGTAAATGGAGAAGATCATGTGTGGGCTTCATCGGACCTTTTCTGTCGAAAAATCTGACGGACCTTAGAAATAGAAGACAAAAACAATAATGAGGGCAGAAACAATCAAAGCTTAGCACCACATCTTTTACGAACAAAAAAGCGGGAAAAAGGGTTAAACAGCCCCCGGAACTTTTAAGGTGCTTATATTATAGGTTACAGTATAGAGTAGATAGACATGTACAACTTATCCATAAAAAAGATTTTCATTACAATTGATACAAATTACACAACATGGTTAAAAAATATCTCAGTATCCACATCCAATAATGGGCAGACAGTAGAAAAAATACCACTCAATAGATACCACTCAACATGTTTCGCTCATTTGGAGCTTCCTCAAGGGGTTTTGGTATAGATTATGGTGTTCTGCACATCTTTCTCCTGTTTAAATGTGCAGCCTATTTGTTTTGTGACAATTCATGCAAAAATATATCTATAAACATCTGTGTATATACATTGTTTGTACAAAAATTGAATAAAAAATGTTTTCTCTTGTGAAAAAAAAGGATTTGAAGGAGATCACTGGTATCTTGAACGTAGGACACAAGTCCCTTGATAGTTTGAAGATCAATAAATATAATCTCAACTTTACATTTGAGCTCAGCCATCACAAATTATCCTTTCTGGATGTTCAAATCCTGGTCAACGAAGACGGTAGCATAGGAACAACCCTGTATCAAAAACCTTCTGCAGGTAACTCCTTGCTCCACGCCACCAGCTCCCACCCTGCATCTCTTGTAGCAAATGTGCCCTATGGGCAATATTTGAGAATTAAACGAAATTGCAGTGCAGATTCGGATTTTGAAAGGGAAGCCAAGCTGCTGCGGTCTCGTTTACAAAAACGAGGCTACAGCAATAAATGTCTTAAGAAAGCCTATTTGAAGGCCAAAAACCAAAATAGAGCCTCTCTCCTACATGACCCCAAATCCAAAAAGGCAAATCCAGGTGTTTGACTAATCACCAGATTCTCGGGTCAGCACCGACAGGTGGGAGATATTATGGGAAAACACTGGTACCTTCTGATGGGAGAAACAAACATCTGAAACCATACCCTAAAATCATCTTCAGGCGATCTCGATCTATCAGGGATACCTTAGTACACAGCCATTATGATACCCAAACCGAGATTCCTGGTGAATTTAAAAAGGGCAGTAGACCCTGCCTTAAATGCAACTTTTCTAGGTTTATTTACGCTGCGCGTAGCATTCTGCTTCCCAATGGCCGCCTATTCAAACCTAATTTTTCGGTAACATGTCAATCAATAGGCAATTACATCATGCAGTGTGAATGTCAAATGTTTTATATTGGTAAGACCAAACCACCTTTTTTCTGTCGAATAAGGGACCCTGTCTCCCTGATACATAAAAAAAGAATGGAAACCCCGATAAGTCGGCACATTGGTTTATATCATAATTTTGATAGCAGTAAAATGCATTTTTTTTGGCTTAGAGCATATCCCCCCTGGTGATAGGGGAGGTGATTATGACAAGTTACTTCTACAAAGAGAGGCACGTTGGATACATGATTTATCAGCTTTAAAGTATCCTGGCCTCAATGATGCCTTTAGTGTTAATCCTTTTCTTTAAATATTTAAAAATCAATAACCAAGCCCAATACCTTCTCATTCATTTTTTTCCTTTTCCTCTTTTTTTTTCCTTTTTTCTTTTCAATATATATTTTTGAATATTGTAATATTACTGTGCATATATACATGTTCTTCCCTATATGTCTGGTACTTCTCAATCTCTTTACAGGCTGCCTCTAAATTATTTCTAAACATTATAACCACCATTGCTAGTAATAGCATTAATCAAGCATCACTTGGGCCCTCATTATCTGTATTCCTGTCCTCCTATTTTATGGCTCACACGGACCCCAGGGGCACCCAATGAAGTGTGCGAGTAATCAATCGCCTTTCATTTGGGAGCCCTAGAGGTGTTAGCCCCGTGGACAGTCATGCTGTGGATATTACAATTATATTTATATATTTTGAATGTGCCATCTTTTAATCAAATAATACCTTTATTGTTACTCATTTATTTAGATCCTTCCCTTTTCTAAGATGGTGCCGCTGGCCTTTGCCTTGACAAATGACTTGCTCGGCCTATTCCACTCTGCCTAGATATTTCCCTCCTTTAAGATGGCGCTGTCGGCTTTTGCCACGATGAATTACGCGCTCTGTATACCTTATCCCTCTGCACATGCGCATTGTAGGTAATGACGTGGTTAGCGTCACGCCATGATGCCTCCGCCCTTCCCTTTTCCGCATGCCCCCCCCTGGGCTTCCTCATCACACATCCGCATCCCGGTTGTGACGTCAGACGCCACCGGGATGGAAGGACTACAAGAATGCGGTCTTACACCGCAATCCTCTGTCGTAGGCTCCCTGTCCAGGGGAGAGGCTGTTTCTCTCCCATCCCATGCCTGCTTGAACTATCATCATAGGTAAGTGTTCTATATGTGACTCGGTTTGATCTCTGAACGGTTTACACATAGGGACCTCATTTGACCAGTACTTTTTCTATTTTGTTTTTTAGTTGTACCCTTGTGCATCCACATCTCTGGATACTATTAAGTTCTCCTTGACCCTTTAATTGCTGGCTAGGAATCTCCACATTATGGTGATTCAAAACTGCTGTTTATGCTTGCAGTGAGGATTTTTTGCCTCTAGCAAAAGACTTTTGATTCCACCGAAGGTAACCTCTATGTTAACATGGTGCTCAGACCACTCAATAGATACCACTCAACATGTTTCGCTCATTTGAAGCTTCCTCAGGAGTTTTGGTATAGATTATGGTGTACTAGAAATGATAAGAGGAACATGGATGAGATATCATATTACATAATAAAATTTAATTTACAATTTAGAATATATAAGTATATATATATGGATAACATGTCATATATAACTGTAATCAGCTGAAGAAATCAGAAAAATCAAACAACAATCAGAAAATCAATCCATCAAGATTAGTTATCTTGCCAAAGGATTGAATATGAATTATATTGGTAAAGGAATATTACAGATGAATAGCATCAGAAATACAAGACATCAGGTAGGTCTCTCACACCTTCTTATTTCTTTCTATTAAGGACATATCAATTCTGTGTCCTTCTGTGGCCATATTGGATGGGAACTTTTGTTTGAGAGACCTACCTGATGTCTTGTATTTCTGATGCTGTTCATCGGTAATATCCCTTTACCAATATAATTCATATTCAATTCTTTGGCAGCCTCGTAAGATCACTAATCTTGATGGATTGATTTTCTGATTTTCTGTTGTTTGATTTTTCTGATTTCTTCAGCTGATTACAGTTATATATGACATGTTATCCATATATATATACTTATATATTCTAAATTGTAAATTAAATTTTATTATGTAATATGATATCTCATCCATGTTCCTCTTATCATTTCTAGTACACCATAATCTATACCAAAACTCCTGAGGAAGCTCCAAATGAGCGAAACATGTTGAGTGGTATCTATTGAGTGGTATTTTTCTACTGTCTGCCCATTTTTTGATGTGGATACTGAGATATTTTTTAACCATGTTGTGTAAATTGTATCAATTGTAATGAAAATCTTTTTTTATGGATAAGTTGTACATGTCTATCTACTCTATTTACCCTATACTATAAGCATCTTAAAAGTCCAGGAGTTGTTTAACCCTTTCTCCCTTTTTTTGTTCTTAGAAATAGAACATGTTTCAAATCTTTCCGACGGACTCAATTCCTATTGAAAAAAACGTTCGTCTGTATGCTAGTCCGACTGATGAAAAACAATGCAAGTGCAGCTATTGGCTACTGGCTATTGAACTTCCTTTTCTAGTCCGGTGGTACGTCAGCACATTAGAATCTATTGGACTTTGGTGTGATCGTGTGTAGGCAAGTCCGTTTCAGAGGAACTCCAGCGAAAAGTCCTTTGGAGTTCATTCCGACGGAAAGTCCGGTCGTGTGTACGCGGCATAAGTTTAAATAAACCAAATACAGCTTTGGACTGAATACGAACCCATATATATGACAGCTTCCCCTGTCAATGGTTGTTAGGGAAGCAGCGGGTACCGGCACCTGCAGCATCATTAGCAACCATGACATCACCTGGCCCCTTTCAGGGCCGTCTTTAATATGGTTTGGGTCCTGGGCAAACATTTTTTTTGGGCCCCCCCCAATGCAATTTTGCTCTTCACCCCAACATCTCAAAAACCAGACACACACATAAATTATCTAAAAAAAAACTTTGCCGACCCCCTTCACAGCAGACCCATGGTGTCCTCAGTTCCCTTTCATGTCACAGCACTTCATTATATTGCAGCCTCTTCACATCACAGCACCCCATTACATTGCAGACATTTCCACATTATGGTGCCCCTTTACACATCACAACACCCCAATTACATTGCAGCCATTGTCACATCACACATTCACATGTAGGTGTTTTGGCAGCCCACATTTGTGCAGGCACAGCAGCCCATCCGTTTGAATGGGCTGCCCTGCCTTTGTTTCCTGCAGAAAAAAGGTGCATTCAGCATTTTAAAAATGCAGTGGCCTTGAAATCAATTCTTCTTTTGCACCATGCGACTTACCTGCAGTTCCTGCACACACAAACGCACTGTGTTTTTAAACCAGCAAGGCCCAAAATAAGCCCATCAAGCAGTTAAATACACTAATGCCATCTATGTGCTGTAATGCTGTGTGCTTTGTAATAAAAAATACAGCCACAGCCTCACTCAGCCTTAGTGGCGGCTGCTACTCAAAATTTTTGGGGGGGCGCAAAATTTTTTGGGAAAAAATAATCAATTGCAGCCACTGTGCCATCAAACCCTGCCACTGTGCCCATCAAAGGCTGCCACTGTGCCCATCAAACGCTGCCACTGTGCCCATCAAGCGCTGCTACTGTGCCCATTAAACGCTGCTACTGTGCCCAACGCTTCCACTGTGCCATCAAATGCAGCCACTGTGCCCATTAAATGCTGCCACTGTGCCATCAAACACTGCCACTGTGCCATCAAACACTGCCACTGTACCATCAATTGCAGCCACTATGCCAAACACTGCCACTATGCCAAACGCTGCCACTGTGCCCATTAAATGCTGCCACTGTGCCCATCAAATGCTGCCACTGTGCCCATTAAACGCTGCCACTGTGCCATCAAATGTTGCCACTGTGCCATCAATTGCAGCCACTATGCCAAGCGCTGCCACTGTGCCCATTAAATGCTGCCACTGTGCCCATTAAACGCTGCCACTGTGCCCATTAAACGCTGCCACTGTGCCATCAAACGCTGCCACTGTGCCATCAAATGCTGCCACTTGCCCATCAAACGCAGCCACTGTGCCCATCAAACACAGCCACTGTGCCATCAAACGCTGCCACTGTGCCATCAATTGCAGCCACTATGACAAACGCTGCCACTGTGCCCATTAAACACTCCCATTGTGCCCATTAAACGCTGCCACTGTGTCATCAAACGCTGCCTCTGTGCCGTCAAACGCCGCCACTGTGCTCAATAAATGCTGCCACTGTGCCCATTAAATGCAGCCACTGTGCCATCAAAGGCTGCCATTGTGCCCATCAAACGCTGCCACTGTTCCTATTAAATGCTGTCACTGTGCCCATTAAATGCTGCCACTGTGCTATCAAACGCTGCCATTGTGCCCATCAAAGGCTGCCACTGTGCCCATTAAATGCTGCCACTGTGCCCATTAAATAGAGCCACTGTGCCCATCAAACGCTGCCACTGTGCCTATTAAATGCTGTTACTGTGCCCATTAAATGCTGCCACTGTGCCCATCAAACACTGCCAGTGTGCCCATCATATGCTGCCAGTGTGTCCATCAAATGCTGCCAGTGTGCCCATTAAATTTTAAAACTTTCTAGTCTGTTCCAGTTCTACACATGGGGTGCGACGTGGGAGCCAGGGGAGGAGAAAAAAAATCCTACCTTGTCCTCCTGGCCAGCTCAGCTCCAAATCCGCACCACGGTCTGACTCCTCCTACCGAGGCCTCTGCACTCGTCCGAGTCCGATCACATTCACATACACACACTTGCTTGCAGGCTGCATAGCAAGGGGCAGGGCCAGAGCGTCAGTGGTGCTCAAGGCCCCGCCCACCCGCAGCCTGCTCCTTGACACTGGAACTGCTGCACTGTGTGTGCGTGCTGCTGAGCAGCTGATGCCGGTTGATATCTGTCTGTGACAGACAGACAGTGTGGGATCTTCAGCGCTGATTTGTGGGCACCGCATGGGCTTAAGGGGCAGCTCTGCTTTGGGCCCCAAACAGTAAAAGGGCCCTGGGCAGCAGCCCTGTTTGCCCTGCAGTGAAGACGACCCTGGCCCCATTATTTACTGGCCAGGAATCCCCAGCCATGTAAACAAAGGGGCAATTCTAGCGTGACATCATGGACCTGAGCTTTTGTAGGAGGCCTTCCCCCTGCCAATACGAATTGGGGATTGGTCAGGGCTCCCCACATGAGCTCCCTGCCACTCCAGATCCCAGCCCTGCCCCTCTTCCAGAAGATTCTCCCTGGAAGCAGGGGGGGGCGCTCAAGAACTGAAGCACTGGTGGTCACACCGACTGCTACACTAAACACTCCCTGCCCGCCAGATCAAAAACAGACCTACCATGCAGCATAGGCCTGCCTAAATTTACCTGCCTGACAGCTATCACAAAAATCCTCACTTCTAGCACCTACCCAAGGTAGAGGGTGCTACATCAGTTAATATTGATAACTCCACAGTCTTTCCCTCCCCTCAGGTAAAGAGTCTGGGTGTCATCCTCAACAGTACACTATTCTTCCAATCCCACATCAGTAATGTCACTTGGTCAGCATATTTCCATTTACACAATGGCCTCCGTCCATTCCTCACACCCAACAGCACTGCTGTTCTCATTCACAACCTGGTCACTTCCTGCATAGATTATTGTAATTCCCTTCTTTTTGGACTTCCTCTCAAGTCTCACCATAAACTACAACTTGTTCAGAACTCTGCTGCTCATATCATCAATAGAACGCCCTCCTCTGGTCACCATCACTCCTGTCCTTCAGCACCTCCACTGGCTTCCGGTCATATACCATATTGATTTCAAGATTCTGTTACTTACCTTTAAGGTCATTCACAACCTCGTTCCTCCATACCTTCCTGAACTTCTGCATATCACCAGACCCTCCCGTACTCTCAGGTCTTCTTCTTCCATCCATCTCAATGTTCCATCTGCCTGCCTGACCACTATGGGACTGAGAAACTTTAGCCGCTCTGCCCCTCCACTTTGGAACATCCAACCACCTGACATCCACAATATTGACCTCTCCCCCATCTTCAAATCACGTCTCAAAACTCATCTCTTTACACTCACATATTCTGTCTAACTTTATTGATTTGTTTTTGTAATTTAATGGTTATGTAATTTATACATTATTTATTTTTTGTTGCTCTGTTGCTATCCTTGTAAGGTGACCTTGGGTGTTCTGAGAGGCGACTATAAACAAAATGTATTATTATTATCTGGGGGTCCCCTTATTGTTAACCGCTTAAGGACCACCCCGTGTACATATACTGTGGCAAGGTGGCCCTTTAGCGCAAAATCACATACCTGTACATGGTTCTTTTCTTCAGGCTCTGGGGCGCGCGCACGTGAACCACCCAGGGCTGCTGTTAGAAATCACGGGCCCCATACAGCCTACCTGACAGAGGCCCCCCCCCCGGCCAGAAGTGACTGAGGATATAGATTTTATCAGTCCCTTTCTTTGAATGAATTGGAAGCCCTCTGAAGCTTCTTGCTCATTCACAAACTGAAGCATAGTAAACACCGTTTACTATGCTTCAGCGAAGAATGGACACAGGATTGATTGGTACCGATCACTCACTGTGTTCATTCAGGAAAAGAAGGGGCTAATTCATTTTATATTTACTGGCCACTTCCCCTGCTCTCCATCTGGAAATATCCCCCTGGGTGCCTGCAGCAGCTTCTGGCAGGAGAGGAGAGAAGGGAAGCCAGCTCACTGCGGGGGAAAGGTGCACACAGGGGGGCCCGGACAGCAGATGGAACGGGTGCATGTGCTAGAACCAATCCTCTGTAGTGCAGCCAGAGCGTTGTAGGGTAAGGCAGTAGTGGTTTAATATCTGCAATAAAACCGCACAGCTGGTCCTCCTGTTCGGCAGGTGACTGGGCCCCCCTTTTGAACTGATGGGTTAAGGGCCCAGTACATATGATTTATCTTGTAAATTTTCACCCCCCATTTTGAACTGATGGGGTCCGGGCCCAGTAAATATGATTTAGCTTGTAAATTTTCAGCCCCCCTTTTGAACTGATGGGGTCCAGGCCCAGTACATATGATTTAGCTTGTAAATTTTCACCCCCCCATTTTGAACTGATGGGGTCCGGGCCCAGTACATATTATTTAGCTTGTAAATTTTCAGCAGCAGCAGATTCTAATTCTCCCTCTTAACTGTGTGAGAAAAACATGGGATTGTGGGTAAATCTTATACCCATAAACACATGTTTTTTCCTTGTAGATAAGAAGGCTGGGCTGGAAGGGAGTATTTGTCTTTTAGACACACCCCCTTCTATGACACTGCAGTGAGAGGCGTGCCTCCACCGCAGCATTTTTATTGGACAGCTGGGGCTAATGGTGCTTTACCATTGGTCCAAGACTCCAAGCTGTCCATTGAGCTCAGTGCCTCTGACAAGAAGTGAGGAGAGGCACTGTGAGCTCATCCTCTCAGTCTGCTGCAGAGTGTGCCAGCTTCTATTTAAAACTGGCCACTCTGTATGTAGCTTCTGACAGGCTGCACAAGGAGCCCCATATCTCCGGTTGTAGGAGCCCCAAATTTCAGCTACCTACCCCCCAAATTTGGGGTCTCTGTGACCCCAGGTTGCCAAGCTATGACCCTCGAAGCTTGATCTTTTCTTTTTTTGTATGTTCATGGCAGGAGAGGCTCTGCCTCACCTGTCTCCCCTGACTGCATGTCCCTGATGTACAGCTACCTGATCTGGCACAGAGCGGCTGCCCTGAGGCAGTTAATGTACACGGGGCGGCTGCTAAGAGGTTAAAAGAATTTCACATTTTAAATGTATCCCCCTAAAACATCACTGAATTCACTGATCCCCACCAAATGGAATAAAAAATGTTTTGTTTTTTTTTTTGTAAACCCCCCCCAGGCAGTGCCCGGACCCCCCCCCCCCTTCCCCTGTCATTTGTTTGACAGACCGTTGGCTATCAGTTTAAAAAATGGTCAGAACATTTTTTGTTTTGTTTTGTGTTTTACCATTTGGCTCCCATTGGGGTTCAGATTCTACACTCGAATTTTAGTCATGTTTAGTGAACCCCGCTTAAACCGAACCCGAGTACATTCATCCCATCCCTACACAGGACCCCCCTATATATGAGGGCTGAGGAAACCAATCACCTCCACTCCAAGGTATGGAAGAGATTGGTGTTATAGGAAGGTATGGAGGAGATTGGTGTTATAGGAAGGTATGGAGGAGATTGGTGTTATAGGAAGGTATGGAGGAGATTGGTGTTATAGGAAGGTGTGGAGCAGATTGGTGTTATAGGAAGGTGTGGAGGAGATTGGTGGTATAGGAAGGTATGGAGGAGATTGGTGTTATAGGAAGGTATGGAGGAGATTGGTGGTATAGGAAGGTATGGAGGAGATTGGTGTTATAGGAAGGTATGGAAGAGATTGGTGTTATAGGAAGGTATGGAGGAGATTGGTGTTATAGGAAGGTATGGAAGAGATTGGTGATATAGGAAGGTATGGAGGAGATCGGTGTTATAGGAAGGTATGGAGGAGATTGGTGTTATAGGAAGGTATGGAAGAGATTGGTGTTATAGGAAGGTATGGAGGAGATTGGTGTTATAGGAAGGTATGGAAGAGATTGGTGATATAGGAAGGTATGGAGGAGATCGGTGTTATAGGAAGGTATAGAGGAGATTGGTGTTATAGGAAGGTATGGAGGAGATTGGTGTTATAGGAAGGTATGGAGGAGATTGGTGTTATAGGAAGGTATGGAGGAGATTGGTGTTATAGGAAGGTATGGAGGAGATTGGTGTTATAGGGAGGTATGGAGGAGATTGGAGGTATAGGAAGGTATGGAGGAGATTGGTGTTATAGGAAGGTATGGAGGAGATTGGTGTTATAGGGAGGTATGGAGGAGATTGGTGTTCTAGGAAAGTATGGAGGAGATTTGTGTTCTAGGAAAGTATGGAGGAGATTTGTGTTATAGGAAGGTATGGAGGAGATTGGTGTTATAGGAAAGTATGGAGGAGATTTGTGTTATAGGAAGGTATGGAGGAGATTGGTGTTATAGGAAGGTATGGAGGAGATTGGTGTTATAGGAAGGTATGGAGGAGATTGGTGTTATAGGAAGGTATGGAGGAGATTGGTGTTATAGGAAAGTATGGAGGAGATTTGTGTTATAGGAAGGTATGGAGGAGATTGGTGTTATAGGAAGGTATGGAGGAGATTGGTGTTATAGGAAGGTATGGAGGAGATTGGTGTTATAGGAAGGTATGGAGGAGATTGGTGTTATAGGAAGGTATGGAGGAGATTGGTGTTATAGGAAGGTATGGAGGAGATTGGTGTTATAGGAAGGTATGGAGGAGATTGGTGTTATAGGAAGGTATGGAGGAGATTGGTGTTCTAGGAAAGTATGGAGGAGATTTGTGTTATAGGAAGGTATGGAGGAGATTGGTGTTATAGGAAGGTATGGAGGAGATTGGTGTTATAGGGAGGTATGGAGTAGATTGGTGTTATAGGAAGGTATGGAGGAGATTGTTCTTATAGGAAGGTATGGAGGAGATTGGTGGTAAAGGAAGGTATGGAGGAGCTTGGTGTTATAGGAAGGTATGGAGGAGATTGGTGTTATAGGGAGGTATGGAGGAGATTGGTATTATAGGAAGGTATGGAGGAGATTGGTATTATAGGAAGGTATGGAGGAGATTGGTGTTATAGGAAGGTATGGAGGGTGTTCTAGGAAGGTATGGAGGAGATTGGTGTTATAGGAAGGTATGGAGGAGATTGGTGGTAAAGGAAGGTATGGAGGAGATTGGTGGTAAAGGAAGGTATGGAGGAGATTGGTGTTATAGGGAGGTATGGAGTAGATTGGTGTTATAGGAAGGTATGGAGGAGATTGGTGTTATAGGAAGGTATGGAGGAGATTGGTGTTCTAGGAAGGTATGGAGGAGATTGGTGTTCTAGGAAGGTATGGAGGAGATTGGTGTTATAGGAAGGTATGGAGGAGATTGGTGTTATAGGAAGGTATGGAGGAGATTGGTGTTATAGGAAGGTATGGAGGAGATTGGTGGTAAAGGAAGGTATGGAGGAGATTGGTGTTATAGGAAGGCATGGAGGAGATTGGTGATATAGGAAGGTATGGAGGAGATTGGTGTTATAGGGAGGTATGGAGTAGATTGGTGTTATAGGAAGGTATGGAGGAGATTGTTCTTATAGGAAGGTATGGAGGAGATTGGTGGTAAAGGAAGGTATGGAGGAGCTTGGTGTTATAGGAAGGTATGGAGGAGATTGGTGTTATAGGGAGGTATGGAGGAGATTGGTGTTATAGGAAGGTATGGAGGAGATTGGTATTATAGGAAGGTGTGGAGGAGATTGGTGTTATAGGAAGGTATGGAGGGTGTTATAGGAAGGTATGGAGGAGATCGGTGTTATAGGAAGGTATGAAGGAGATTGGTGGTATAGGAAGGTATGGAGGAGATTGGTGTTATAGGAAGGTATGGAGGAGATTGGTGTTATAGGAAGGTATGGAGGAGCTTGGTGTTATAGGAAGGTATGGAGGAGATTGGTGTTATAGGAAGTTATGGAGGAGATTGGTGTTATAGGGAGGTATGGAGGAGATTGGTGTTATAGGATGGTATGGAGGAGATTGGTGTTATAGGAAGGTATGGAGGAGATTGGTGTTATAGGAAGGTATGGAGGAGCTTGGTGTTATAGGAAGGTATGGAGGAGATTGGTGTTATAGGAAGGTATAGAGGAGATTGGTGTTATAGGAAGGTATGGAGGAGATTGGTGTTATAGGAAGGTATGGAGGAGCTTGGTGTTATAGGAAGGTATGGAGGAGATTGGTGTTATAGGAAGTTATGGAGGAGATTGGTGTTATAGGGAGGTATGGAGGAGATTGGTGTTATAGGAAGGTATGGAGGAGATTGGTGTTATAGGAAGGTATGGAGGAGCTTGGTGTTATAGGAAGGTATGGAGGAGATTGGTGTTATAGGAAGGTATGGAGGAGATTGTTCTTATAGGAAGGTATCCGGCGCTCACCACGAGGGTTATGAATACAACCTTTGACCTACAATGAATGATCCATATCTTCAGGGTGTGTCTGCAGCATTTCATAGAGAAACCGGTTTATGTAGTCAGTGTCTTGAGACAAGAGATACCTGGGCAACATTCTACAATCACACAGAGATTATCTGCTCAACCAATCGGCTTCCTTCGTACATTAGTAAATAAAGGAAAAGAGGCGTGTCCAGGGGAAGAACGCGCTAAAACGACGAGAAGAAGAGCCCAGGGCTGTGAAGGGACTTTTGGTGCCGTTATTATTAATAATAATAATATTAGTAGAATTATTATTACTGATACTATTGTTATATTATTATATTACTAATATTATTCTATTTCTATTACTATACATACTGTTGTGATATTCTGTGTATATAATATTGGACTCTCGGAGACTGGAATACGGGACTCCCTCTAAGAGAAGAACCAATATTGTACAGAACTTGCCTGAGGATTACATTCTACATCCTTTTCTCATCTACAATCCGATACATCACTACATTTATCATGTGACCGGAGACACCGATTTGTAGATTATAAAGAATGATTATTATAATTATTACTGCAGATTATAGACACTGACTATCCCCACACAAGACATTGCAAGGATGGGAAATAACAACTAACAAAACCTTTCCGAAAAGTCATTCCAGCACATAAACCTTTTATTATATAAAGAAAATAAATATAAAATCATACTTAAGTCGAAGAAGGAATAATATAAAGTTGATGACGGTAAACTGACATCATTATGCAGATTGACGTTCATATTACTATCTCTCACCTGAACAATGTTTATAAACAATGTTACTTTGTATCTGTCTATCTCCTGTCTGATCAATGTTTATAAATAATGTTACATTGTATCTCTCTGTATCCTATTTGATCAATGTTTATAAACAATGTTACTTTGTATTTCTCTGTCTCCTGTCTGATCAATGTTTATAAACAATGTTCCTTTGTATCTCTCTATCTCCCATCTCATCAATGTTTATAAATGAAGTTACTTTGTATCTCTCTATCTCTCACTTGGACAACGTTTATAAACAATGTTACTTTGTATCTCTCTATCTCCCTTCTGACTAATGTTTATAAACAATGTTTCTTAGCATCCCTCTATCTCCTGTCTATTCAATGTTTGGGGTCCCAGGAGGAGGGGATAGCCCTGAAGCTGGTAGGTAGGTGGGGAGAGGAGGGGTCGGAACTCTCCGGTTATATAAAAGTATTTGGGCGTCTCCTCAGTTCTCCATATTACTTTTATATAAAAGCCCAGAACCTGTATAATAAAATCATCTCATAGCCGCTCCTCTCACCTGGAGATTGTGGTGATCGGGTCTCTATTTGGATGTACCAGACACGCCCAAGGAGACAAATTACTTCTCTAGAACTTTTCCTCCTGATTTTTTGTTTTTTTTATATAATACAATTTTATATTGTAGAATGACTTTGTAGAAGGTGTGAGAACATGTCATTGTTTCCCATCCTTGGAAAGTCTTGGTGGACAATGTGTGGGGATAGTTAGTCTCTATAATTTGCAGCCCTGGTCAGGGTCACCGGTCACATGATCAGTGTCACTGGTCACATGGTCAGGGTCACCAGTCACATGGTCAGGGTCACCGGTCACATGATCAGGGTCACCGATCACATGGTCAGTGTCACCGGTCACATGATCAGGGTCACCGGTCACATGGTCAGTGTCACCGGTCACATGATCAGTGTCACCGGTCATATGGTCAGTGTCGCCGGTCACATGATCAGGGTCACCGGTCACATGGTCAGTGTCGCCGGTCACATGGTCAGGGTCGCCGGTCACATGATCAGTGTCACCGGTCACATGATCAGGGTCACAGGTCACATGGTTAGTGTCGCCGGTCACATGGTCAGTGTCACCGGTCACATGATCAGGGTCACCAGTCACATGATCAGTGTCACCGGTCACATGATCAGTGTCACCGGTCACATGGTCAGGGTCACCGGTCACATGGTCAGTGTCACCGGTCACATGATCAGTGTCACATGGTCAGTGTCACCGGTCACATGGTCAGTGTCACCGGTCACATAATCAGTGTCACATGGTCAGTGTCACCGGTCACATGGTCAGTGTCACCGGTCACATGATCAGTGTCACCGGTCACATGGTCAGTGTCACCGGTCACATGATCAGTGTCAGCAGTCACATGATCAGGGTCACCGGTCACATGATCAGTGTCACCGGTCACATGATCAGGGTCACCGGTCACATGGTCAGTGTCACCGGTCACATGGTCAGTGTCACCGGTCACATGGTCAGTGTCACCGGTCACATAATCAGTGTCACATGGTCAGTGTCACCGGTCACATGGTCAGTGTCACCGGTCACATGATCAGTGTCACCGGTCACATGGTCAGTGTCACCGGTCACATGGTCAGTGTCACCGGTCACATGGTCAGTGTCACCGGTCACATGGTCAGTGTCACCGGTCACATAATCAGTGTCACATGGTCAGGGTCACCGGTCACATGATTAGGGTCACCGGTCACATAATCAGTGTCACATGGTCAGGGTCACCGGTCACATGATTAGGGTCACCGGTCACATGGTCAGTGTCACCGGTCACATGATCAGGGTCACCGGTCACATGGTCAGTGTCACCGGTCACATGGTCAGTGTCACCGGTCACATGATCAGGGTCACCGGTCACATGATCAGTGTCACTGGTCCTATGATCAGTGTTGTGATAAATGTTGTGAAATAAAGGATTGTACAATGGAAAATGAGGGTAGAATATAATCTTCCGGAAAGATCTACTCAACTTTGGTTCTTTTTTATGGACTGTAATTTTTATTACAGTCTCATAGATAGTTTACATGTCTGACAGGATATACACAGAGCATGATAGTAATAATAATAATAATACTACTATTAATAACATCAACATGTGAGTCCCTTCTGATCCCCGGGCTCTCGCTGTCATCATTATAACCAGTTCTTCCCTTGATTTACCTCTTTTCCTTCATTTACTGAGATGTGGAGGAAGCTGATTGGTTGACCAGATCTTACAATGTTCACTGGATATCACCTATTCCTTAAAAAATGCTTAATGCCCACGTTGTGGATCATATCATTTAATGCCAAATACAGGATTTACACCCCTCATAGCCATTCAAGGAAAAAAGACCATGCCCCCCTTCCCCTTTTTACTTTGTAACTTTTCTCTTCCAAATAAACTTTCAGAATATTTCACCATGAGGAGACGTTGTTGGTTTCCTTAGCTCTCATGTACATGAGGGTCCTGTGTAGGGATGGGTGAAGCCTTCCCCGGGTTTGGTTCAAGGTGGGTTCAGCAAACATGGCTTATCGGCATAACTTTAGATGGATTTCACCTGGGAATCTGACTGCAGCGGATTCACGGCTCAAGTTAGTTAAACGCAGCTTTTTTCTGCCAGATTGTATTTCAAAAAAGTTAGAGCATCTAGAGGGGAGGAAAAAAACATTTAGTTTAATCAAACAGATACATCAAGGTGGTAGCAATTTATTGTGTCTGTATCCACCTAGTAATAAAACTGTTATGCCGCGTACACACGGTCGGACTTTTCGTCTACAAAAGTCTGACGGACGCCGACGGACTAAAGCTGGCTGACTATCCGATCGTGTGTGGGCTTCCCCGGACTTTCAGCGGACTTTCAGCGGACTTATCCAGCCTCAAATCTGCTGGACTTTAGATTTGAAACATGCTTCAAATCTTTACGTCGTAACTACGCCGGACCCAGAAATCCGCTCGTCTGTATGCTAGTCCGACGGACAAAAAACCACGCTAGGGCAGCTATTGGCTACTGGCTATGAACTTCCTTATTTTAGTCTGGTGTACGTCATCACGTACGAATCCGTCAGACTTTTGTGTGATCGTATGTAGGCAAGTCCGTTCGTAAGAAAGTCTGCCGCAAGTCCGCCAAAAGTCCGCCAAAAGACCGTCGAAAGTCTGTCGGACAGGTTGTCGGACTTTTGTAGACGAAAAGTCCGACCGTGTGTACGCCCCATTAGTGGTGTTTGTATATAACTTACTGTAATAAATATTAATTGATTTTTTGACAGCCTCAGTCTTTTCCAGGGGTCTCCAAACTATGGCCCTCCCCTTTGGTGCCTCTCCGGGCTTTCCCGTCCTGGCAGAGAGTTCGGGGTCTGATACAATTGTTGAAGCGGCTTACAGTAGAGGTGATGGGAGACCAGATCGTCTCCGATCCTCTCTATGGTCTAGGACAGGGGTCTCCAAACTATAGCCCTCCAGTTGTTCAGGAACTACAATTCCCATCATGCCTAGTCATTTCTGTGAAGGTCAGAGTTTTATAATGCCTCGTGGGACATGTAGTTCCGCAACAGCTGGAGGGCCGTAATTTGGAGACCAACACTGATATTGTTGCACTCTTAACCACTTTAAGACCAGGCCTTTTCTGGAACCTTTTGCTTACTAGATTAAATTAGATGTAAATGGACTGTGGGCGGTCTTGAAGAGCTTTGCTTGGCAAATTAACTCAAAATAATAAGGTCAATTAAATCATTAAATAATTATTTATGTATTGAGGCACTGTAATTCGATGTATTTAGTTGACTAAATTATTCATTTAGGCATTCTCTGACATAACAGAGAAAACTGTAGGTGCATGTAGGTTTCTTAGTTAAAGGGGTTGTAAACCTATGTGTTTTTTCACCTTAATGCATCCTATGTCCACTGTGCCCCAGTCCCCCTGTTTTACTTACCTGAGTCCCGAATTTCCGTAGGCGCTTCCCCGCCGTCCTTCTCTCCATGGAGTCCCAGCTTTGGGTTCGATTGATAGCAGTGCAGCCATTGGCTCCCGCTGCTGTCAATCAAATCCAATGACGCGGGGGCGGGGCCGAGTCATACACTCTGCGTCTATGGACGCCGGGTGTATGACTCAGGTGAGCACCCACAAGGTAACCTCCTCGGGAGAGAGCTTCCCAAAGGGGGTTATCTAATGCAGGGAGGAGCCGTGGGACGCCAGAACAGGTGGATTTGGACCACTCTGTGCAAAACAAACTGCACAGTGGAGGTAAGTATGACATGTTTGTTATTTAAAAAAAAAAACACAAACCTTTAGGCTCGGTTCACACTGGGGCGACTTGGGATCCGACTTGTACGCCCTCAAGTCGCCCCAGAAATAGTCTCAATGGGAGTGAACGCTAGCGTCTTAATAGACGCTACTGAAGTCGCTCCGACTTCAGAGCGTACTCCCTGTACTACTTTGATCCGACTTTGATCCGACTTCAGCCTATTGACTATCATTGAAGTCGGATCACCGTCTCGCATGATCCGACTTCGGCATGCGACTTGTGCTCAGATGATCTTGAGGGGGAACTCCGTGCCAAATTTTAAATAAAAATCCGGCATGGGTTCCCCCTCCAAGAGCATACCAGGCCCTTGGGTCTGGTATGGACCTTGAGGGGAACCCCCTACGCCGAAAAAACGGCGTGGGGGGTCCCCCCCAATCCATACCAGACCCTTATCCGAGCACGCAGCCCGGCCGGACAGGAATGGGGGTGGGGACGAGCGAGCGCCCCCCCCCCTCCTGAACCGTACCAGGCCGCATGCCCTCAACATGGGGGGGTTAGTGCCTTGGGAGAGGGGGCGCGTTGCGGGCCCCCCCCCCCCAAAGCACCTTGTCCCCATGTTGATGAGGACAAGGGCCTCTTCCCGACAACCCTGGCCGTTGGTTGTCGGGGGTCTGCGGGCGGAGGGCTTATCGGAATCCGGGAGCCCCCTTTAATAAGGGGGCCCCCAGATCCCGGCCCCCCACCCTATGTGAATGAGTATGGGGTACATCGTACCCCTACCTATTCACCTAGGGAAAAAGTGTCAATTTAAAAAAAAAAAACTACACAGATTTTTAAAGTATTTTATTAGACAGCTCCGGGGGTCTTCTTCCGACTTCGGGGGTCTCTCCGGGTCTTCTCCGCGCTCTCCGGGTCTTCTGCCTGGCTCCTCCGCTCTCTTCTGCTCTTTTGCCGCTCTTTTGCTAAAGCGGAGGAGCCCGGTCTTCAATCTTCTGCCCTCTTCTCTTCTTCTGATGTTGACACGACGCTCTCTCCGGCTAGAATGCTCTCTGTGCGCTCTGCTGTGACTTATATAGGCGGTGACCCCGCCCCCTTATGCCGTCACAGTCCCTGGGCATGCTGGGACTATGACGACATAAGGGGGCGTGGTCATCGGGTGATGACCACGCCCCCTAAAACGTCACAGTCCCAGCATGCCCAGGGACTGTGACAGCATAAGGGGGCGTGGTCACCACCTATATAAGTCAGAGCGGAGCGCTCAGAGTGCATTCTAGCCCCAGAGAGCATCGTGTCAACATCAGGAGAAGAGGGCAGAAGGCAGAAGATTGAAGACCGGGCTCCTTCGCTATAGCAAAAGAGCGGCAAAAGAGCAGAAGAGAGCGGAGGAGCCAGGCAGAAGACCCGGAGAGCGCGGAGAAGAACCGGAGAGACCCCCGAAGTCGGAAGAAGACCCCCGGAGCTGTCTAATAAAATACTTTAAAAATCTGTGTAGTTTTTTTTTTTTAAATTGACACTTTTTCCCTAGGTGAATGGGTAGGGGTACGATGTACCCCATACTCATTCACATAGGGTGGGGGGCCGGGATCTGGGGGCCCCCTTATTAAAGGGGGCTCCCGGATTCCGATAAGCCCTCCGCCCGCAGACCCCGACAACCAACGGCCAGGGTTGTCGGGAAGAGGCCCTTGTCCTCATCAACATGGGGACAAGGTGCTTTGGGGGGGGGGGCCCGCAACGCGCCCCCTCTCCCAAGGCACTAACCCCCCCATGTTGAGGGCATGCGGCCTGGTATGGTTCAGGAGGGGGGGGGGGCGCTCGCTCGTCCCCACCCCCATTCCTGTCCGGCCGGGCTGCGTGCTCGGATAAGGGTCTGGTATGGATTGGGGGGGACCCCCCACGCCGTTTTTTCGGCGTAGGGGGTTCCCCTCAAGGTCCATACCAGACCCAAGGGCCTGGTATGCTCCTGGAGGGGGAACCCATGCCGGATTTTTATTTAAAATTTGGCGCGGAGTTCCCCCTCAAGATTCATACCAAACACAGTGGCGGGGATCCAAGTCGGATCCCCGTTCATTGAAAGTCGGACACATGTCGCAGGGCAAAGTCGGATCCACAAGTCGTGTTGAAGTCGCGTTGCCCCTGTGTGAATCGAGCCTTAGTGTCACTTTAAGTTCTACAGCACATTTTTAATGGTGGCTCATACTGTAGGTGTACTTTAATCAGTTGATAAATTGCTCTAATGAGTATGTAGCGTATGGCCAAGTATCGCCAAAAGGGCCTTGTGGCCTTCTCTATACTGGTATAACTAGAAGACCTCCTAGAAGCAGGTTTGGGCAACATTGACAAATGATAGAAAAGGGAATACATATCTGGTTGAAAAAAGTCAATCCAGTACAACCAACCTCAGAATCTTGCAAGCACGTGTCCCTGGATAAAACATTAAAATTCCACAGGCAGATTTTCAGCTAGACTGGGAACTTCTCCTCCTGCACAAGAACTGGGATGCCTGTGATGATGCAATGTAGCTTCGCCTCCTCGTGCCATCATCAGCTTTCTGGGATATGTCATGATGACACCCCAGTGGGCCATGGGAGCAGTGTAGGAGTCAGGAGTAATTAATGCAGAGTTTGGAGGTCAGTAGTATGTATGTCAGGAATCAGCAGCTAAGATGACCATATCTGTGTGGCTACACCCAGTAAACTGGGACCAGACTGTATTTGCTTTAAGCGCTGTGTGTTCCTGTGCGATTCAAATGCGGTTCTCTGCGGTGTGATTTCAGCCCATTCATTTTGAAGTCCAAGTTTAGCCAAAATGTATTTTTTCTTCTGTATGGATGTCTTTGTTCCCTCTGAGTCTTCCTGTCCCGTTGACCACCAGGGCATTGCTGTAATCATAATTTCCTGCCAGTGTTACCTATAAAACGATTGATCTTTATTATATGTTGCAGGGTATTATGGCCAGAGTTCCCATTGCTCCACCCGGACTGGAAAATCTTCTCCAGGTGAGATATGTAAAGAGTAGCTGTATGGAGGGCAGATTACATACCCAGGCATAGAATTTAAGGCAACAGCTGGTCTTTAGAAAAAAGCTTTTATGTGGAACTCCTGCCAAACCAGAGATAAGGTCAGACAGGCAGGATTTTATTTTTGCTGTATCTATGAGAGAGATTTATTACTAATGGGAGTCAGTTTTCACCTGACTCTCTACTCACCTCCATATATTTTTCCCCTCACCTCATGCACTCGTCTCCTTGCCCCAGGCTCCTGTCTCTCATCCCCCAGACACCCCTCTTCTCATCTAGGGCACCTATATGTTCACCCTATACATTCATCTCCTTAATCCAGGCTCCCATCCCCTTGCTCCAAGCAGCCCCTCATTCCACGTCCGATCACCTCACATGTAACCATCTCTGCACCCCAAACTCCCATCACCCTAGACTCCCATCTACTCAGCCCTGACACCCATCCATCACCCCATATTCCCATCCCATCAACCTAGACATCCATCTACTCAACGCTGACACCCATCCATCACAAAAGACTCACATCCTATCACCCTAGGCACCCATTTATGCAACCCTGACACACATCCATCACCCCAGGTCCCTATCCCATTACCCTAGATACACATCTACACAACCCTGACACCATCCATTTCCCAAAACTTCCATCCAATACTCAACCCTGACACCCATCCATCACCCCAGGTCCCTATCCCATTACCCTAGATACACATCTACACAACCCTGACACCATCCATTTCCCAAAACTTCCATCCAATACTTAACCCTGACACCCATCCATCACCCCAGGTCCCTATCCCATTACCCTAGATACACATCTACACAACCCTGACACCATCCATTTCCCAAAACTTCCATCCAATACTTAACCCTGACACCCATCCATCACCCCAGGCACCCATCTACTCATTCCAGTGACCTCTCCTCTCAGGGTTCCCTTCCCTGATCTATGGCACTCCTCTATTTGCCACAGAAATTGAGGTATTGATGTATATGGAATTGTTGGTTATAATAACTAGGAATTTGCTGTTGACTCATCTTTGTTCTGTTTAACAGGTCAATGGACTCTTTGTGAAAGAGACAAGTAGGTTTTGTTTTTTGATTTTTTGTAAAATTCAAATATTTCCACCAACATGTTATTCGTTCATTTGCTGCGGGGCTCCATTAGTCTTCCACCAAATACCAGGAACCTCTACAAGTGTAGCCAGTTTTTCCTTCTTATGTTCATTGAAATTGTACGTTTAACAGAGAACCTTTCCTACTCCTCTTATTGTCAGAACTGATTAGATCTCCACATATAGCCAATAAACAATTTTGTCTTAAATAGAATAGAATGTGGTTTTGTACATTGTTTTATGATTGTAAAGGGGCTCCTGAATGGCCAGCTGTTGGTGCCCAAACTCCTGCCCCACGTATCCTTGGGTAGGACAACCTAATGTTATAGCTGAAAGCCTCTGCCACATTGTGCTCTCTCTCCTTGCCAAAGGCCTTCCCATGAGATCCCAGGCCACTAGCCTTTGAAGGAAAATAATGTCTACACAAAAGGTATAGTTTCTGCACTTTATTGTTGATCTTTAAAGATGGCAGAGACACAGTACATTGACATATTGACAGGTGTCTTTGGCAAACATTGCCATACACAAAAGTGGACAAGCTGTAGCAGTCATTTGTGAAAGCAGAACACTGCACTTTACTCTGAATCCATCTTCCTTTAGCATTCCCTCTCTGCTCTGCTTGGGAGCACCACACTGCTGGGACCCATCTCCCCGTATACTAAATCTTTAGTATTCTGCTCTATTCAAACTGAAACTCACAAGGTGAAGTATTCTGCTCTGTCAGACAAGATTAACAAGGTGCTTTCATTAGTATACCAGTCTCTCCTTCTTAGTCTCACTCCATAGCTCTACCCAGTCAGGTACGCTCCCAGATGTCATTATTAGTCCCAGGGCATTAGTACTCATGTCAGAGAACACGTAGCCTGACCATCCCGCTCCCAGTCCTCTTAGACCATGCATTGAGTCAGGACAACTACAGCTAGCTCTTCTGGGTGTTAGACAATCTCACCCGGGTCTTCTGTCCTGTGCAGGGCCTTGGCAATAGCTATCTATCTCTGCATGGCTGTGGGGGGGGGGTGTTTTGGCTCCCATGCCTCATCTCACCTAAGGCTCCTCCCACTCTGGCATTTATATGGTCACTAGCCCCACCCATTGCATCACTACAGGGAGACTTTGTCTAAAAGGGGATTCAACACCCAATAACATGATTCCCTATTACCACACTATTTTGGGACAAAGCAACCTAGTGGCAGAATGGCTAACTGCAATTACTTACATGTATTATGGTCAGAATTAAATTTTTCTCTTTTTAAACTAAGAATATTTCATAATAATATTTTATTATTTTTATAATCAGTCAGCAGGTAGGGATCTAGTCTCCATTTCTTACTTAGCTCCTCCCACCAGTAGGAGGGTCTACCAATAGAAGGACCTAACATTTGCTATAATCTGTGTATCTTCAGATATTTGGATTCCAGAAATGGTAGATATCAAGCTACATTGGAGAGGATGTTGGATGTAGGAACGGTTGGTCTATTTTTTGCAGAATCTCAGAGGCGTTTGACCTTGTTCACTATTTTTTTCTTATAATTCTGTCTTTTCAGGGAACAGCATGTTCCAGAGTCATTGTACGTATGATTTGTTTGACATCAATGGCCAATTTTTGTACCACGCCGTTGAGCAACGGGAGTGCTGTGGTCCTCGGATTGATTGCAGGGTTACCAACGCCCAAGGATATAATGTCCTCAACCTTCTTGTTCCTTCAGAGTGCTGTACCTGTGACACCAAGGTATGAAAGACTGACTACACCGAGCTTGGGACAACTGAGTCTCTCACTTTCTCCTAAGGGACTTTGATAGTCCCCTCCTCAAACTCTAATGCCCCGTACACACGGTCGGATTTTCAGACGGAAAATGTGTGATAGGACCTTGTTGTCGGAAATTCCGACCGTGTGTGGGCTCCATCACACATTTTCCATCGGATTTTCCGACACACAAAGTTTGAGAGCAGGCTATAAAATTTTCCGACAACAAAATCCGTTGTTGGAATTTCCGATCGTGTGTACACAAATCCGACGCACAAAGTGCCACGCATGCTCAGAAAAAAATAAAGAGATGAAAGCTATTGGCCACTGCCCCGTTTATAGTCCTGACGTACGTGTATTACGTCACCGCGTTCAGAACGATCGGATTTTCCGACAACTTTGTGTGACCGTGTGTATGCAAGACAAGTTTGAGCCAACATCTGTCGGAAAAAATCCTAGGATTTTGTTGTCGGAATGTCCGATCAATCTCTGACCGTGTGTACGGGGCATAAGTCCTATGGCGACCTCTGAAGAGAAAGTCACAGGGAACTGTGGACCCCCTGACCATTTCTCCTCCTTTCCCTTCCTTCACCCCCTCTTTCCTTAACTTACCAATCTTCAACCTCTTCCCTGCTTCTCTTGCCCTTCTGCTGTTCTCTAATCTGTTCTCTCGAATAGTGTTCATGCCCTTGGTTTTCATGTCAGTATTAACAAAATAGCTGTTATGCCGCGTACACACGGTCGGACTTTTCGTCTACAAAAGTCCAACGGACGCTGACGGACTAAAGCTGGCTGGTAATCCGATCGTGTGTGGGCTTCTCCGGACTTTCAGCAGACTTTTTCAGCCTCAAATCCGACGGACTTTAGATTTGAAACATGCTTCAAATCTTTACGTCGTAACTACGACGGACCCCGAAATCCGCTCGTCTGTGTGCTAGTCCTACGGACAAAAACCCACGCTAGGGCAGCTATTGGCTACTGGCTATGAACTTCCTTATTTCAGTCCGGTGTACGTCATCACGTACGAATCCGTCGGACTTTTGTGTGGTCGTGTGTAGGCAAGTCCGTTCATTAGAAAGTCTGCCGCAAGTCCGCCGCAAGTCCGCCGAAAGTCCGCCGAAAGTCCGCCGGACAGGCTGTCGGACTTTTGTAGACGAAAAGTCCGACCGTGTGTACGCAGCATTAGTGTTGAAGATAATACTATGTGTTATTGTTAATGTCATTTCTTATAGGGCTGACGAGTCTTTTCTTTTTTCCCTTTTTTTCTCCTCTTTTTCTGTACCTGTTGACATACACTTCAGTATTATTACATTTCTGGATGTTTAACGATAAACCTTATCTGAAATGTCTTGTTGACTTTGTTCTATCAATAAAAAACATTGAACAAGAAAGACTCACAGTGGGGACCTGTGAGATAATTGACAACCCTTTAAGTAGCATACATGCTATGACCCATGTCTAGGTCTATTTCTTACATGCTATACTCCTGTAATGTCATACAAGCAATAGACCTTTAGGATTGGTACAGAACCCTATATTCACTGGGCCAGGAATGTGGGGATGAGTTCCTTGTCCCAACAACATGGGGAAAAGAGGCCTTGTCACAGACCTTCACTACCCCCCTGTCAAGGGTGTGTCAAGGGCATGTGGCCTGGTATGGTTCAGGAGGAAAGGGGAGGGCACGATCACTGCCCCCCTTTCCTGTCCAGCCAAGATACTCGTTTGGATAAAGGGTCTGGTATGGACTTTTAGGTAGATTCCATGCCATTTTTTTTTCTGTGTAGAGGGTGCCCTTTAAAAACCCAAACCAGCCCCCTATCTAAGGTAAGGGCCTGTTTGGGATTTTGAGGGAAACCCCACACTTTTTTTTTCTAAAAAGGCATCTTCTGCAGTGCATGTGGCCTGGTATGTTTTGGGGGCAAGCTTGCTGCCTTCCTTCCCTGGCCACCCAGGATAGGACTGGTGAGATATAAAATATGGTCCTCTGGGACTGATGACATTTAAAACATGGCCCTCTACAGCTGATCTCCAAGTCCTTGGGGAATACAAGATATTTACATCTTGGACTGGTGAACTGCAAGGCATCTCTGACTGTTTATATAAAGGTATGTTATACGTTATGCTATATAGTCCTGTAGGACTAGTTGGATACAATGTACATTAGCTAGTTAAATGATCCTCAACAACTGGTGAGATAAGACCTGAAACACTAAAGCTCCTATGATAAAAGCCTTAATCCTCTAGGACTGGTTACATATAAGGTACAAACTTATAGGGCTGGTTATATCAAAGCCATGGACCTCTAATGCCGCATACACACGATCGGGATTTTAGACGGAAAAAGATATGATGGCTTTTCCGAAGGGATTCCACTCAAGCCTGCCTTGCATACACACGTTCACACAAAAGTTCACTGAACTTTTGACTGTCAAGAACGCAGTGACGTACAACACAACGAGCCAAGAAAATGAAGTTCCATGCTTCTGAGAATGTGTCGAATTGTTTCCAAGCATGCGTAGGAATTTTGTGCATCGGAATTGCTACAGACGATCGCATTTTCGGATAGGAACTTTTTCCGACTGAAAAATTGAGAACATGCACCCAATCTTTTGCTGGCTGGAATTCGGCCAGCAAAAGTCCAATGGAGCATACACATGGTCGCATTTTCTGACCAAAAGCTCTCATCGGTCTTTTGTTGGTGAAAAAGAACACATGGATTTTAAGTACTAGTGACATACAAGACACAGGCCTCTGGGGCTGTTGTGATATAGTATATGTTCCTCTAAGACTGGTGAGAACAAATGCACAGCTCTGTGGACTATATAGACTAATGGAATATAAAACATGGTCATCTAGATGAAGCTGGTTACAAGATGTAGTCCACTAAAGCTGATTTAAAATAAGATTTGTTCCTGTTCCTTTAGGACTGGCAATTAATAACAGGGAATGGGCCCAAATAAACTTACTGGACAGCCGAAGTACAGTTCTGGATATGGTGACAAAACTCATTAGACATCCTCTTTTGACAATGTATTATTATAGTTACAGGTCTCCACTCCCTCTGGGGAGCTCCTTGGCTACATAATCAAAGAGTGGACAAGTTTTACCTTAAGCTTCGACATCTTGGATCCATTGGGGCTTGTTTGTCTTAAAGTGAAAGGTCCAGGATGGGGGGAAGGCTTCATGTCTGACCTCCATTATAAGGTCAGTCTATCAACAAGTGTCAAATGCTTTTTTCTTTAGAAATAATACTTGTAGAAAATGTAATTGGGTTGTGTGGTGGTTGAGGTGAACATCTACCATGCTTCCTAGTCACTGTGGGCTTCTATTTTAACCTGACTCTGATATAAAAATAACAAACAAAATATATGTTAATGCCTTTTTTGAGTTTTTTCAGTCTTATTTTTTAGTAACATTTGTAGCCACAACAGGGAGGTCAAGAACAAGTCAATTGTTTTTGAAATAATATAGTGCAAGGTGGCAATGAACAATAGCTAGTGCCCATGAATAGTGCTGCAAGATTGTTTTCAAAAGTGTCAAAAGTGTTTGATGTGTCCGCCATAAAGCGCAGTCACGATAAAAATCGCAGATCGCTGCCATTACTAGTAAAAAAAAAAAAAAAATAATAATAAAAATGCCATAAACTACCCCCTATTTTGTAGACGCTATAACTTTTACGCAAACCAATCAATATACGCTTATTGTGATTTTTTTTACCAAAAATATGTAGAAGTATACATATTGGCCGAAACTGAGAAAACATTTTTTTTTTTTTTTTTTTTTTAAATTGGGATATTTATTATAGCAAAAATTAAAAGATGTGTTTTTTTTTTCAAAATTGTCGCTCTTCTTTTGTTTATAGAGCAAAAAAATAAAAACCGCAGAGGTGATCAAATACCACCAAAAGAAAACTCTATTTGTGGGAAAAAAAAGGGGCGACAATTTTGTTTGGGTGCAGCGCTGCACGACCGCGCAATTGTCAGTTAAAGCGACACAGTGCTGAATCGCAAAATATGGCCCGGTCATTGGGCAGCCAATTCTTCCGGGGCCAAAGTGGTTATTTGTCTTATTGGTTTTTGAGCAATAGATGGCATATGTGGATAAATAAATAAGTGCAGCGCTAATGTTGCAAAAACCAATGTGGATAAAATGATGATATTAAACATAAAACGCATCAATGTGATAGGAACACAAACATTATGAAATGTGAATCCAACAGGGAAAAATGAAAAATAATCAATGTGCTAGTGTGTGATGACTACACCGCAGACAGAGTCCAAAGCAAAAACTAGCAAATAAAGTCCAAATAAATATATGATCCAATAAGCATGTAAGAAGTTCCAAACACCCTTGTGAGCCTTGGAGTGAGAAGACAGTCAAAATCACCACCACCATAGATAGGAGGAGGCTTACCAGATCGTAGTGACTTAGTGAGGCTTATACCACCCAAGTCTGGAAAGCTTGTTAGGTTGAATAAACCTGATGGGGACAGCAGGCCCTGGGTCCGCGTCAATGGATCAATATTAGGCCATCAATGGGTTGTAGCTTATGAGCTCCAAAACATCATAAGGAGGATAGAAGCTTGGTACCACATGGATTATGTCATGCAATAAAGAAAGCTGGGGCATAACGTGATACTGTTTAAAAAATGATATTTAATAAAAAAAAGATAGAACACTCACATTTGGAGGAACATAGTAAGGCATATACAAATGCACAAAGCGATGTATGCGGGAAGGACCACCCAACGTGTTTCGACTACACAGTCATCATCTGGGGTGTCACACCCCAGATGATGACTGTGTAGTCGAAAAGCGTCGGGTGGACCTTTCCACATACATCGCTTTGTGCATGCTTATTGGATCGTATATTTAATTGGACTTTATTTGCAAGTTTTTGCTTTGGACTCTGTCTGCGGTGTAGTCACCACACCAGCACATTGATTATTTTTCCACATTTGATGCTTTTTGTCTACAGCTGTGCTGGCTGCTAGGTTGCAGTTTCACAGCGCAGTATATTTTTTCCTACTTTTATAATAGATGGCATATACGGTATACTTAGGTGAATTAAATGTTATAACTCCTCCAGGCTCTAGATGGCGCATACAATTCTTTTATGATAAGTCCTATTTCCCTTCAATTTGATTGAATTGCCCTCTTGTGTTTTGATCTTCTATGGATGCCTCTGTTATACTCCTTTCTCCTTTCTTCCCTTCCTTACTATGGAGAATTGTTTTTGTCCACATTTCTTCTTTAGTTTTTGGTGTTTGACCACAGCCATTTTGGGGTAGGTCTAGTTATACCAATGGGCATTACAGTAGAAGCAGCAGAGTCTATATAAACTGTACTAGATGTCACTTGTTGTGCTACTGTTCCCCTGATGAGGTTGTTTTACATCGAAACGAGTTTTGCTTAGCCTGTGATGTTACTACGCCCACCAGGTGGACGCCGGCGAGGCACTTCTATTTGTTGTTACATGCTGTATCTGCTTTTATCTTTGTAAGTATATGTCTTTTTTATAATAAATAAGTACAGCCCCTGTTACCCTTTATGGGTAAAAAGGCTGTTTAGTCTAATTTTGTTGCCTGAGACTGGTGGAGTCCTTTCACCGTGGCTGGATGCCTGGATGGTCATTGATGAACATGCCTGTTTAATCTCTGTTATGGGGATCCAGTTTATTTGGTAAGAGGCCATTGTTGTCTCTGGTGGAAGGCACAAAGTGTTTGGTCAAGTTTTCAAGATACCTTCACTGGATCAGTGGATGGCTGATTGTTTCACTGACTCTCTGAAATGTATTATTTGAACTCTTTGTTATTCCATGAACTGAGCTGAAGTTCTTCATATGTGTATGTATTTAAATAACATCATTACCACTTTGTTCTGGGTACTGGGAGACTATTTGACACCGCCCAGCCTTGCTGTGGTGCCTTAACATTTTATCCAAGTTCCTGACCTGTCCCACCACCCACTGTGGCCTTTTGTTGCCTGTTACCCTATCTTATGTTTCCCAGCCCAACCTGGTCTATCCGTGTTCCTCCTTTGGCTCTACTTCTAAATGAGTTCAGGTGTTCTCTGCAAAGGTTATTCTTAATATTACATCATTCAAAGACATTGTAGACAATTTTGCTCTTCCAACCTTGTGGTAACAGTTTGGTGAAGACCCTTTTCTCTTCCACCATGACTGTGCCCTTGTTTACAAGGCCAACTCCATAAACACATGGTTTGACCAGTTTGGTGTGGAGAAACTCAAGTGTCCTGCACAGATCCCTGACCTCAACCCTACTGAACAGCTTTGGGATAAGTTGGAACATTGATGGTGAGCCAAGTGTTTTAATCCAACATCAGTACCTGACCTTACAAATGGGCACAAATTCCCACAAACATCTTCTAAAATATTGTAGAAAGTCTTCGAGGAAGAGTAGAAGATGCTATAGCAACAAAGGGGGGCAACTCCATATTAATGACCATGGTTTTGTAATGGGATATCCAACCAGCTCATATAGGTGTGATGTACATGGGTCCACAAACATTTCACTGTATAGTATAGCATTTTTGAACTGCCAAAATGTACTTTTGGAGTACTCTGTGTGGTTCACCATTCTGATCACCTCTGAATCTGCAGGATTCCAACATTTGATATCCTCTGTAATGATGTCCAAAGCAAATAATCAGTAAATGATTGCAGGGGCAACTGCACTGCTGAAGACATTCCTCTAGACAGGATACATGTAAATTGTGCATTTATGAAAATCCCCAAAAATTGTGATGCCACCAGAACAGGAATAGAGGGGAAATCTTCCAAAATAAAACATTTTGACTTGCTTGAATCTTCTTCTCCATCATACAATGTCTGAAGAGAAGTAGAAGGAAGTATGAAATTTGATGAAGGAGGAAGCAGTCTGTCTTATAAAGACTCCTCATAGAGTGATTTTAGAGAACAGAGATAAACACAGATTTCTGAAAATCAGATGCAGGCAGAGTTGGAGGAGGGAGACTATAAAACCAAATGTGACTTGCCCAGCTGGGATAATTATGAGGTATCAGAATACTTTAAGGGAAGTTTCTTACTTTTTCCAGCATAAACAGATTCAGTAATATTTGGAGAATTTACTAGGAAAAGGAACTGTTAATATTTAAGCCTTTATATGGAAATGGTGTAATGTCCTCCCGTATGATTGTTGTTCTCCATGTAGACACTCTGGTGGTCATCATGATCATGTTCCCCTGTCTTTTCTCTCCAGGTTTTATCTACTGACAAAGCAACTCAAATTGGGGTCATCACACGTGTGTGGCGGGGATTAAGCAAGGAGATGTTCAGCTCTAAAGAAAACTATACTATCAATTTCCCAATGGACCTCCATGTCTCCATGAAAGCGATGCTGATGGCCTGCACCTTGCTCATTGTGAGTCTGAGCCTGACAATATGTGTGAGGATGGAGAAATCACTGCAATGTGGGAGATTATCTGTACTGTATCCTCTCCCTATCTTCATGTCCTCTCTACACTTCTTGTTTTATCTGCCCCTTGTCCTCTGTACACTTCCTGTGTTATCTGCCTTGTGTCCTCTGTACACTTCCTGTGTTATCTGTCTTGTGTCCTCTGTACACTTCCTGCATTATCTGTCCTGTGTCCTCTGTACACTTCCTGCGTTATCTGTCCTATGTCCTCTGTACACTTCCTGCGTTATCTGTCCTGTGTCCTCTGTACACTTCCTGCATTATCTATCCTGAGTCCTCTGTACACTTCCTGCGTTATCTGTCCTGTGTCCTCTGTACACTTCCTGTCTTATCTGTCATGTGTACTCTGTACACTTCCTGTGTTATCTGTCCTGTGTCCTCTGTACACTTCCTGTGTTATCTATCCCATGTCCTCTGTACACTTCCTGTGTTATCTGTCCTGTGTCCTGTGTACACTTCCTGTGTTACCTGTCCCATGTCCTCTGTACACTTCCTGCGTTATCTGTCCTGTGTCCTCTGTACACTTCCTGCGTTATCTATCCTGAGTCCTTTGTACACTTCCTGCGTTATCTGTCCTGTGTCCTCTGTACACTTCCTGTGTTATCTGTCCTGTGTCCTCTGTACACTTCCTGTGTTATCTGTCCTGTGTCCTCTGTACACTTCCTGTCTTATCTGTCCTGTGTCCTCTGTACACTTCCTGTGTTATCTGTCCCATGGCCTTTGTACACTTCCTGTGTTATCTGTCCCATGTCCTCTGTACACTTCCTGTGTTATCTGTTCTGTGTCCTCTGTACACTTCCTGTGTTATCTCCTGTCACGTGTCCTCTGTACACTTCCTGTGTTATCTGTCCTGTGTCCTCTGTACACTTCCTGTGTTATCTGTCCTGTGTCCTCTGTACACTTCCTGTGTTATCTGTCCTGTGTCCTCTGTACACTTCCTGTGTTATCTGTCCCATGTCCTCTGTACACTTCCTGTGTTATCTGTCCTGTGTCCTCTGTACACTTCCTGTGTTATCTCCTGTCACGTGTCCTCTGTAAACTTCCTGTGTTATCTGTCCTGTGTCCTCTGTACACTTCCTGTGTTATCTGTCCTGTGTCCTCTGTACACTTCCAGTGTTATCTGCATGTTTTTTTTTTCTGGTCTTTAGTGACCACTCTATATCATGGCTGGATTTACCTTGTGACCAATCATCACCCAGACAGGAGCACCCTCTAGAGACAGCTTAGTGTAACGGTCCAATCTACTGTGATCAATCTTCACATCCCGATCTTCACACAGACAGGAGCGCCATCTTGTGGCAGCTCTGTGTATAAAATATTATTTTGAAAGAAAAAACTGCTAAAGCATTTCTGAAGCTTTTTTACATATATATTTTGGATTTTTTTTCTCATTTGTATCCCTTTTGAGAACATTCCCTTTACTTCCTGTCATGTAGACACAACAGGAAGTGAGAGGAAATCACTCCAAAAAGAGTTCTCCTCTCAGACAGTTGTCAGCAGAACAATTGTCCCCATTGGGGGATTCCTCCTCTTTTCCAGTTCTGGTGACAACTCAGTTTGTGGAATGTTCTCTTTTAGTGGTCACCAGGACAAATCGGAGGTGAATCTCCCAGAGGGGACATGGTCAGCATTTAAATCCTGACAGAGGGTCCAACTCTTCCCTGTCCCATCAGAATCAAAACCATCAGAATCAAAACCATTGTTTTTTTCCTTCAGATGCCACTTTCTATCATGTTGGAAGTCATGGAACATTTATTTGGGGGTGATTGGAACTCTTCTGTGTCTTTCAGGACCTTCTGATTGAAGAGCGCAGGCGCCATGAACGGTCCCAAGCGGCAAGCCAACACTGATTGGAGGATATCCCAGCCAATCTATGGACTCATCTCTGATGATAGGATCGTAGGTCTTCTGCACATGACATAGAATGAACGGGCTGCATGAAGATTCTCTGGTTTTGATTTTCTTAATAACCCAAGAATAAACTAATAGTGAAAAGGGGGCGGGGTCAGTGTTCTTATATATGATTAATTAATGCATTACATGGCAAAGGACTGTCAGAGCTCTGTGTCTTAGCTAAAGAGATAGCACAGTACAACTACCTGCTTTAGGACTCGGTCTGTCCGATTGAAACCCCGTACTGGGCCATGTGATAAGTGGCGGAGTCAGTGCTGTGATAAGGGCGGAGTAGGTGCGGTCATAACAGTGTAGTCACTGCTGTGATGAAAATTTTGAATTGTGTAAATAACAAGAATCTCCTTCAGCACAGCTAAGAAGGACGAAAGGCTTACAGGTGAAAAGGAGACTAGAGCGCCACCTGCTGGCTGAAAATAGAACCACAATGTTCATCTAGAATGTGTCGTATTGATCTGATTGATGATGGATATAAATGGATACAAATGGAGATTTTTTTGTTTAATTCTGATCAGAATAAATACAATTTGTACAATTGCTGCTCCACATAATGGAAAAGAAAACCTTGTTTATGAAACCGAAGTATGGAGGGTGCAGTCCCTAGAGGAGGGAACAGTCTAGATTTTGGTTCTCTATGTTGAATTGTGCATGCATTCCAGCCCAAACACAGAGGGGATTGAAACAGAGGGGTGCTAGGGATGCTATGATAAAGAATAAAGCTGTTCTATAGGGGGGATAATAAGAACATCAACAAAGGGTCTGTCCGGGAGTGACATACATTGATTGATGCGGGGTCTCTGGGCACAGCAGGGGAAAGGGGGGGTCAGTTGGTATCCCAATCTTAGTCCGTAGGGTTCAATATTGAGTTGTCCCACCCTTTGCAGCTATTAAAGCTTTAACTCTTCTGGGAAGGCCGTCCACAAGGTTTAGCAGTGTGTCTATGGGAATGTTTAACCATTCTTCCAGAAGCGCATTTGTGAGGTCAGGCACCGATGTTGGACAAGAAGGCCTGGCTCACAGGTAGATGGCTGGTCAGGACTCTTGTGCAGGCCAGTCAAGTTCCTCCACCCCAAACTTGCTCATCCATTTTTTTATGGACCTTGCTTTGTGCACTTTTGCGCAGTAATGTTAGAACAGGAAGGGGCCGTCCCCAAACTGTTCCCACAAAGTTGGGAGTGTGAAATTGTCCAAAATGTCTTGGTATGCTGATGCCTTAAGAGTTCCCTTCACTGGAACTAAGGGGCCAAGCCCAACCCCTGATAAACAACCACACACCATATTCCCCCCTCCACCAAATGATTAGGACCAGTGCGCAAAGCAAGGTCCATAAACACATGGATGACCGAGTTAACCCCTTCCAATCCTAATAGGTGTGGAATACTCTAGGAGAGGGTAGTGCAGCGTTTGCGGGTGGGATCTTAGAAATCCAGGGTAGGGTCGACTATCTGATTAAAATCACCACAGATGATTAAGGGACCTTGCCTAAAAGGTTCCAGTTTCTCCATAATAGCCTTATAAAAATGTTTTTGATTGGTGTTTGGGGCATAAAAGTTGGCAATGGTCATATTGTGGTTGTTGATGTAGGCATTTAGGATGGCGTATCTGCCATCAGGGTCAAGCTTAGAGTACAGGAGTTTAAAGGAGATCGAGAAGCATACAGCTATCATGACTTCTGCTTATTTTTTGTGTGGAATTATCAAAAAAACAACGTGGAAATTGTTTATGGGAGCAGGCAGGGTGTTTGCGAGAGGAGAAATGCGTCTCCTGTATGCATAATAGGTCAGAATTTTGGATTAAGGCCTCTTTCCAAAGTGAATTCTGCTTAAAAGGAGAGATTAGGCCTTTAACCTTGATGGATGTGATGGTAAGAGACATGTTGTACAGTTACCACTAGAGGGGTTGAAGAGTTCAAGAATTACGCCTTCTAGGGTTTTACACTCAGATGAAAACAGAAAAGAAAAAACTTTGTAATAAGAAAGAACAGGATAATATCAATCCACAATTAACTTTGCTTAAACTTGTAATAAACAGTATAGTATAAACAGGATTTGAATACAAACAAAATAAGGTGATAAATGACGAGAGGGTGCTTAGCACCTCTTATTTCCCGGGGGGTAAGAGTGTGAAGCACAATTGGTGTCACACTCACCTAGGACATTCATTGAGAATGCAAAATGAGAAAAAAAGTGCAATTGCATTATGTTGAAAATAACAGGACTCATCCTGCAACTGGCAGGTATGTAAAGTAACCAGATGTAGTGTGGATCTGGGGGGCATGCTGGTGGCCGCTGCATTTGAGAGTCAGGTGGAGGAGAGTTGAGAAGGCCCCAATTTAGCAGCCGTTTAATGCCTTCTTTAGGCATGAAAAAAGTTTTAGCTTGATTTTGAAAAGTCACTATCCGCTTAGCAGGGAAGCCCCATTTGTAGTGGACATTGTGGTTGCAAAGACCGTGGTGATTTGTGAGAATTCTCTGCGTTTTTGAACCGTGGCGGCGGAGATAGCCATGTAGAGGGAGACTGAGGTGTACGGCTCCATTAATGGCGAGATGGAACGAGCTGACGCCATTATACGTTCTTTAAATTGAAAAAAGTGAATACGAGCCAATACATCTCATGGGCTAGAAGCAGGTAGATGATTAGGTTTGACAATTCAATGGTTATTTCGACTTGACTTTGCTCAGGGAGAAGTAGGAGGAATAGCTGTTGTAGGTAGAAAATTAGCTCTGGAGGTTTACCGATTTCTGGTATGCCCCTGAATTTGATATTATTCCTCCTGGAGCAATCCTCTAGATCAGCTACTTTGGCTTGGAGGAAGCAAATTTCTTCAGTGTGGTGATCATAGGCGTCTGCCATTTTGTTGTAAACTGCAGTATGTTCTGTCACCACTTTTTCTAGGTCAGCCGTGTGTTCCTCTACCCGGTCATCTCTATTCTGCAGTGTGGAAAAAGAGGAATGCAGTTCATTGTGGAGGTCTTTCAGTAGAGAAAGCAGCATGAGCTTTAAAGTGTGCTCAGATGCTGGCTGGTCACTGGCAGATAGGGCTGTGTCCCAGTGCTGTTTTATTTAGAAGGGGTTCCTTAGCAGGGGAAAGTGCTGGGGACAGCAGAGGCCATTGCACGTGTGTGGGCACAATTCCAAAGATACTCTTTCTGGCAGGCATGTCCGCACGATTGTGTGAAAGCCTATGCGTATGCGCGAATGCACGCCCATTAGCATGGTCACCCAAATGCCATATATAAGGATGGCAGATGCACTAGGGCCTTGCTGTCTGATCTGCAGCTTTCCCTTGTATCCTGTTCCTGTGCCTGCCCTTGATCTGATTGTGACGCAGCTTCCTGACTACTCTGATTCTCTCCACTCCTGACCCCAGCTTGCTTGACCTTGATTCTCCTTTATCTGCTTGATTCTCTGTTGCCAAACCTCTGCCTGAACTTTGACCATTCTTTGCCTGATGTCTCTGATGTACCTGATCTTCCGTGTATAACCTGGCTTGTCTGACTCTGCACCAGTCTCCTCCACTTACTACAGCCTCTACATATCTGCATACGCAGTACCCTTGCACCTGAAACCTACCTGCACCTACAGCACCCCTGCATCCACTACCTTCCTGCATCCCCAGCCATACCCTGCAGCTCTATTTCCGCTGCCGGCTGCTTCACCTGCTCACCTGCTATGGAGAACATTGCAGGCACTCCTACCACACCGTGCTCTTGCGGCCTGCTTTTGCAACCTCAGTGGTCCGTGAACTGGGGCTGTATGAGAGGCCTTCCTCTGCTTGTCAGGCTCTACCTGAAGGTACCTGACAGCTGCCCTCTTACCTCTGTCTGTGGGTGTTTTTTGGGGAGAGCCAGGTTCTGGTGTCAGACTGTCCATAGTCTCTGAATTGTCAGCAATTCCCTGTTGGGAATGGGATCCCCCCCAGTCCATTACCAGGCCCTTGTCTGGGTCTGGTATGAATATTAAGGGGAACCCCAAACCAAAATTTAAAAAAAAATTGCGTGGGGGGTCCCCCCAAATTCCATACCAGGCCCTTCAGGTCTGGTATGGATACTAAGGTGAACCCTGCGCCTTTTTTTTTTAAATGGCGTAGGGGTCTCCCTCAAAATCCATACCTGACCTGGAGGGTCTGATTTTAAGGGGAACCCCATGTCAAAATGTAAAAAAAAAATGGTGTGGGGGTCCCCCTAAAAATCTATACCAGACCCTTATCCGAGCACGCAACCTGGTAGGCCGCAGGGATGAGAGAGCGCCCCCCCTCCTGAACCATACCAGGCCACATGCCCTCAACATGGGGAGGGTGCTTTGGGGTAGCCGTGTGACCCCGCCCCCCTCTGACAACACGGGGAAAGCCCCAGGGAACTCCCATGAATTCCCTGTGCGTCAGAAGAGGGTGGGGTCACCGGGTGGCCCCGCCCTCTGTTATATAAGAAATGTCAGAAGAAGTGAAGCGTCACACGGCTGAAGATTCCCACTGAGGCGGATCATGTGGACGGAGCGGAGAAGAAGCCTGGAGGAAGATGCGGGACGAGAAGAGCGGGGGGAAGAAGAAGATGGGGAAAAAAAGATGAAGAAGAAGATGGAGGAAGAAGAAGAACACAGAAAGAACACCGGAAAAAAGAAAATGGAAGATGAAGCCAAAAGAAGAAGAAATTAATAAAGGACTTGTCAAAAACCGTCTCTTGTGTTTTTTAACCTTTTTGACACTTTTTTATGAAATGGTAGGGGTACATTTGTACCCCATTACCAATTCACACGGGGGGGGGAGGGATCTGGGGATCCCCTTGTTAAAGGGAGCTTCCAGATTCCGATAAGCCCCCCGCCCGCAGACCCCCACAACCACCTGGCAAGGGTTATGGGAATGAGGCCCTTCTCTCCATCAACATGGGGACAAGGTGCTTTGGGGGGCTACCCCAAAGCACCCTCCCAATGTTGAGGGCATGTGGCATGGTAGGGTTCAGGAGGGGGGACATTCTTTCACCCCCCCTCTTTTCCTGCGGCCTGCCAGGTTGCATGCTCGGATAAGGGTCTGGTATGGATTTTTGGGGGGACCCCACGCTATTTTTTCAAAATTTTGGCACGGGTTCCCCTTAAATTCCATACCAGACCTGAAGGGTCTGGTATGGATTTTGAGGGGGAGCCCCACGCCATTTTTTAAAAACTTTTGGTGTGGGGTTCCCCTTAATATCCATACCAGACCTGAAGGGCCTGGTATGGAATTTAGGGGAACCCCCATGCATTTTTTAAAAATTTTGGTTTGGGGTTCCCCTGTGGGGAAATCCCATGCCGTTTTTATCAATGAACTTTTATGTGTATTGTTGGACCGACAATTCATTAATAGCCGCAAGTAGTTTTAAATGACTTTCTTTTCTTTGAAATGTCATTTTGCTGTCAGACTGTTGTAAACATGGGAAACATGCGCTCCTTTACAGGCATACTATAGACACTCCCAGGTACGAAATTTAAAGGAATATTACACTTTTATTGTTTCACTTTAAGCATTATTAAAATCACTGCTTCTGAAAAACGTCCGTTTTTAAAACTTCTTTTTGCATTGATACATGTCCCCTGGGGCAGGACCCAGGTCCCCAAACACTTTTTATGACAATACCATGCATATTACCATGCAGCACTTTTGATTTATCCCATAGACTTTTAAAGGGTGTTCCGCGGCTTTCGAATTTGCCGTGAACACCCCAACTTGTTCGTGGTTCGGCGAACTGGTGAATAGCCGATGTTCGAGTCGAACATGAGTTCCACTCGAACTTGAAGCTCATCTCTAGCAGGAAGTATCCTCCATTTTCAGAAAATAAAGAAACAGAGCTAATCTGTATACTTATATAATGAGTAAGAAGTTCGATAAAAAAAAACATGTATACACATAAGAAAATAGACATTTTCAGATTATTATTATCTACATTACATTCCTTCACAGTCCCCCCTAAAATGGCTATTTTCTCTTTTCTGTTCCTCATACTAAAGGTCCTACTTCACCTGGCCCATTCTCCTCAGCAACTCTTTTAAGCTGTATATAGAGTTAGGCAGCAACTTGTTCACTGCCCTCTTTGATACAGCTGGAGAGGTGCAGTCAGGTGCTATCTATCCCTATAACCCTATATAGGATTGTGGGATTTTGGACAGGTAGTGACTGTTGAGGAGTGAAGGGTTTGTCATCTTCCATCATAAGGGGGTCCTCCTCTTCTTGGTGGAGAAATGTAGGTGTGCTGTAGTCCACAGCCTTGCTCATTAGCTTCTTTACCAAAGGTAGAATACAGCATACAATCAGGGCTAAAAGAACAAGGATTATTAATACCGTTACCCCTATCTGGGCGAGCACCCTTTGCCACCCACTCATCCAGCTAAAATATTGATCCCATGGGTCTGTGATACCTGAGTTCTTCAACTCTAGTGACAGATCTTCTAATTTCTTTATAGCTAGAGTAACCTTACCATTTGGGCCAGTATTATCAGGAATGTAAGTGCAACAGGTTCCCGTTTTTTCTATCATTTTACAGACACCTCCTTTCTCAGCTAACACCATGTCTAAGGCCATCCGGTTCTGGAATGTCATGTAGGAAGTGGGAGCTAACTGGTCAGCAATTCCCTGGAGGGCATCTTTAGTGTAATTCACAAATCTTTGTTGGTTATAGTATATGTAGTTGATCCAATCTACATTTTTATTGACAGTTATTATGGGGATCAAAGACTCAAAACCAGCTTTTACCTGGTCCCTGGCTTTGAATTCATCAGGCACCCCCCTTGGAACCCCTATGGCAGCTATGTACACATGAGGGTCAAAGCTTCCGGAGAGAACTGTTCGCTTCCTCCCCTGACTAGGTGTTGGGTAAGTGTATGTATCAGGGGTATCTTCTGTTAGGAAATGGAGGGGCATAATGACCTTTGCAAGGGCACATTTATTTGTCTAGGTCAGTGGTTCTCAACTCCAGTCCTCGGGACCCACCAACAGGCCAGATTTCAAGTATTACCTTGGGGAGATGCAGACTAGAATACTGCAATCACTGAGCAGCAAGTGATATCACCTGTGATGTATTTCAGCTATCTTGCAAACCTGGCCTGTTGGTGGGCCCTGAGGACTGGAGTTGAGAACCACTGGTCTAGGTTATTTTCAATCTGGTCCTGATTTTTAGGTCCCTATAGACCAAATACACATTATTAAGGGATTAGATCTGGTTTTATACCTGTTTTCCGCAAAGTCATTCTGCTTATCAGGGGCTTTCCATTTTCATCTTTCTTGTCTAATGCACTCTGTGGTTACCCAGTCTGGTCCTGTGTTCCAACCCACTGCCCCCCCCCCCCCAGGAACCACAACTCTGTCCCCAGTAACAGTCTGTGATACACACATATATGTCCTTACCGTCAGGGATGTCACTGTACCAATGGCATTGTCATGAAGGGTCAAACGGACAAGGTACTATGCAGTAGTGTATTTAGGTTTTGTGCTGCCCTAGGCCTGACTAAACTTGTGCACCCCCTAATTTAAATATGACCCACCCTTTCCTGTCAAGGCCACACCCCTTGCTGTTTAAGACCCGCCCTGAAATTTTCCAGTGTGGACACTAGTTCTGAGGGCCTGGGGGGGCAATGGATTCCCTTATTTTGCATAGATTTCCTCTCACTTCCTGTTTGGCTATGGGGCAGGAAGTGAAGGGAAATCTCTGCTATGGGACAAGGATGGTAAAAAATAAACTGACAGGGGCTAAAACCCTCCCTTATGCTATCCAAAATAAAAAAAAAAGTGTTACCTATAGTTCTACTTTAAGCACAAATTTCTAATAATTTTATAGAGAGGACTAATAAGATACAACCATGCCAATGGTGCAGCAGAAAACATATAGCACAGTAAGGAATGTTTGTGGTCCAGGATGATAGGTCAGTCAAAATTAGAAGCGGTGCCCCCCCCAACAGAATGCCGGCCGCCCGCATACTTGAAGCTGTGCAGCCACTTTATGGGGGCGCTAGACTAATTTGCCTCTCAGCCCAGTCCACCCCATAAGACTGGCACTACACTAACAGTGTAGCGCAAGCCGGCGGGGGCTCTTTCCGTGCTGCCCCCCTGCAAAGTGCTGCCCTAGGCCTGGGCCTTGTCAGCCTAGGCCAGGATACAGCATTGGTACTATGTCACAGTAATCAAAGGTAAAGGTGGTCACATGTGTACCTGAAGAGTTATACCAAAACGTAATTATGTTATCATTTTTGGTGATGGCCACCTCCTGGGCCCCTCCCCCACCCAGATCAAACAGAAAAAGGATATGCAGCACCCGAATACACGCTCTCCTGCAGTGGGAAGCATGCATTCAGGTTTTCTTCCCAGCCAATTTGACTGAGGTGGCTGTGGTCAGCAAAACTTGGAATGGACCAGCATATCTTGGCTCAAGGATCTCCAGACAGTAGTTGGTGTGTTCCTGTATCTAATTCAGGATCTGGAATGGAAGAAAACACCTGGACATGTATTCTCGTGAAGGTTAATTCTCGTGATAATGTGGTTACATAATTAGTCAACACATCAGACTGCAATTGTAATGCCTCGTACACACGGTCGGACATTGATCGCACATTCCGACAACAAAATCCTAGGATTTTTTCCGACGGATGTTGGCTCAAACTTGTCTTGCATACACATGGTCACACAAAGTTGTCGGAAAATCCGATCATTCTGAACGCAGTGACGTAAAACACGTACAACGGGACTATAAACGGGGCAGTAGCCAATAGCTTTCATCTCTTTATTTATTCTGAGCATACGTGGCACTTTGTGCGTCGGATTTGTGTACACACGATCGGAAATTCCGACAACGGATTTTGTTGTCGGAAAATTTTATAGCCTGCTCTCAAACTTTGTGTGTCGAAAAATCCGATGGAAAATGTGTGATGGAGCCTACACACGGTCGGAATTTCCGACAACATGGTCCTATCACACATTTTCCGTCGGAAAATCCGACCGTGTGTATGGGGCATAACTGTTGTGGAGAATAACAACCAAGCCTGGGGGCTGAACCAAACAAAATTTCATAAGGGGATAGGGCATGTTTCCCCCCGGGGAGAGTGTCTGATACTGAACAGGGCAAGGGGCAAACTTTCTGGCCAAATCATGTTAGTCTTTTGGGCCATCTTTAATATCCTGTTTTTTAATGTCCCATTCATCCTTTCTACCTTCCCGCTACTTTGAGGGTGATATGGGGTGTGTATGGTCAACTGAACCCCCAGTGCTGCCCAAATCCCTTTTGTAAGGGTTGCTATGAAGGCTGGGCCCTGATCTCTCAATATCACCTCTGGGACCCCAAATCTACATGCTATCTCACTCAGTAGTTTCTTAGCTGTGGCTCTGGCAGTCATGTCCACCTCCACTAGGGCGTATTCGAATCTGCAAATTCTTGGCATTTGAGAGTGATCAATTTATATCCTCTGGAAAGGGGTATAGGTCTTTTGCCAGGTGCTTCTTCTGTGCCTTTTCTGTGCATCCTGGGTTACAATTGGTGCAGATAATGCATGATCTGCAGAAGTTGTCAGTCAGTGCAGTAACTCCTGGTGCTACATAGTACTTGTTGATAAGAGAGTTCATAGGAGTCTTTGACAAGTTGGGCAGCTCCATATACACCCATTGCACCACGTTTGGGTACATACTCCTGGGTAGACAAGGCTTCTTGTTGCACTCGAATAGTCCATTTCTGAGAGTTGCTCCTCTCCATTTCCAGCTTTCCTTTTCACCCTGACTTGCTTCTTCCTGTAGTTGTTTCAGATAAACTCTGTCCACTGGGAGAGTCTGTAGGACAAGCATGGGGTGGTCTTCTTCTACCACCATGCTGTCCACTTCCCGTGGACCACTGGCTGTCTGTTTGGCAGCTGAATCAGCTAGATGATTGCCTTGAGCTTCCTTCGAGTTCAGTTTGTCGTGTGCTTTTACTTTCAGAATAGTCACTTGGGTTGGGAGAAGCAAGGCGTCTATCAAGTTTTTGATAGCTGAACTGTGTTTCACAGGTGTTCCTGCAGCCATCAGGAATCCTCTGTCCTAGATAACACCAAAATCATGGGCAACGCTGAAAGCATATCTTGAGTCCATATGAATGTTGGCTCTTTTTCTCTCTGCCCATTTGCATGCTGTAGTAAGTGCTTGCAGCTCTTCCACCTGTGCAGACACCACCAGTGGTAAGGCTTCAGCTTGTAAAACCGTGTTTTCAATGGTGACCGCGAGCCCTGTGTGGTATTTGCCTTGTTCATCAGCAAACAAAAATTGTTAGGTCTGGATTCTGCAGGGATATTTCACTTGCGGTGGGGAGACGCATGGTTTCCAGCTGCATTAGTTTGATGCAGTCATGGGGTGACAAGTCAGGACTCAACTCCTCCTCCTTTCCCCCCTCTAGAAGTGTAAGAAGGGTGGTAGGGTTCAGTGCTTGACAACGTAATAGTGTAATGCTGTCCAGTAGAAGGAGGGAACACAGGAGTCTCAAGTGTCTGGCAGTGGACAGACGTTTCGGCTGGATCTTGGTTGAGTATGGCAGCAATGTCATGGGGAGCAAGCGGAACGAGGCAGTGTCTGAGGACCAAGTCCAAAGTTGTCAAGCAAGGCTTGTGCAGCAAAGCCAGCTCGCAGACACGAGAGGCCCCCTCTTGCTACTGCATCCAGCCAACAGGAATAATATCCTATGGGGCGTAGGCGGATCCTGTGTGATTGGGTGAGTACACCTGCAGCATGTCCCAGACATTCGGATACAAAGGGCTTGAATGTTTTGTCGTAGTCTAGGAGCCCTAGCGCCGGAGATGGCGCACTTGAGGGCCTTAAAGTTGGATATTACTTCGGGAGACATCTAGAAGGGGTCTCATTTCAAGGCATCAGTAGGGATGCCTTGTCCCCCTCCGGGAGCCGCGACGCACCTTGCGGGTCTCCTTCCTCCCCCAGGCATTCCTCTGGGGGGATGGACGCCGGTATACTGTGCGTCGACGTCACGCACCACACTGGGCTTGCGGCGTCCTGTCTTGGCGCCGCTATGCGCAGTTGCTGTATCCACACTCGTGGGCTTTTGGGGAGGTATCCATGCCGCTCTGCCAGACAGCTGTCCGACTCGTGGTGCTCCTCCGCCCGCTACACGGCGTGACGTTGGTGGGCGGCCCCGCGGCGGCGTTATATGGACGCTCTCCATGGCGGCCGGGGCATTCGAGGCTCTCCACACACCGGACCTCACACTATTTGGGAACTCTCCCCCCTCTGGGGCCAAAATCTTCCTTTTCAGGTACACCTATCACTCCCTTATCGGCTGATCACTGCACTGGTTGTCTCTGACTTTTCCTCACGCCTTCCTCACTCCTTACCTTCCATCCGGTGTTGCCTCTCTATCTATGTCCTCATTGGGTCTCTTCTACTTCTCACATTATATCTGCGGGGTTCCTCCTCTTCTCCTCTCCCTAACACGTTTTCACCCACCCTCACTATCTTTCACCTTTCTAGGTACCCTCGGTCCCCGTGCCTGCCCTGGTTGGCACCTGCTTTCGTCCCTGCGGGGCTCCCCGCCTCGGCTCCCGGTTGGGCTTAACCTGGATGGCTTGCGGGGCTCCACCGCCTATCTATCAGTGCCCAGTCTCGTAGTGAGTATATATTCTTATACCAGCAGCGGGGGCCTTACATCACGCCCCCCCCGCTATGTTTGTTTTTTTTGTTTTTTATATTTATTTTTATTTTTATTTTTATTTTGCTCATTTTATCCCTATATATTTCTAGATTTACACGTGCTTGCTCCTGACGAGTGGCATGGAAGCCACGAAACGCGTTGAGCCATCAATTGCCGTGTTCTACTGTCCTATCTAGTTTCCATCAGCTTTATCATATCTTAACTCCATATGAATCCAGTCCATATGAATGTTGGCTCTTTTTCTCTCTGCCCATTTGCATGCTGTAGTAAGTGCTTGCAGCTCTTCCACCTGTGCAGACACCACCAGTGGTAAGGCTTCAGCTTGTAAAACCGTGTTTTCAATGGTGACCGCGAGCCCTGTGTGGTATTTGCCTTGTTCATCAGCAAACAAAAATTGTTAGGTCTGGATTCTGCAGGGATATTTCACTTGCGGTGGGGAGACGCATGGTTTCCAGCTGCATTAGTTTGATGCAGTCATGGGGTGACAAGTCAGGACTCAACTCCTCCTCCTTTCCCCCCTCTAGAAGTGTAAGAAGGGTGGTAGGGTTCAGTGCTTGACAACGTAATAGTGTAATGCTGTCCAGTAGAAGGAGGGAACACAGGAGTCTCAAGTGTCTGGCAGTGGACAGACGTTTCGGCTGGATCTTGGTTGAGTATGGCAGCAATGTCATGGGGAGCAAGCGGAACGAGGCAGTGTCTGAGGACCAAGTCCAAAGTTGTCAAGCAAGGCTTGTGCAGCAAAGCCAGCTCGCAGACACGAGAGGCCCCCTCTTGCTACTGCATCCAGCCAACAGGAATAATATCCTATGGGGCGTAGGCGGATCCTGTGTGATTGGGTGAGTACACCTGCAGCATGTCCCAGACATTCGGATACAAAGGGCTTGAATGTTTTGTCGTAGTCTAGGAGCCCTAGCGCCGGAGATGGCGCACTTGAGGGCCTTAAAGTTGGATATTACTTCGGGAGACATCTAGAAGGGGTCTCATTTCAAGGCATCAGTAGGGATGCCTTGTCCCCCTCCGGGAGCCGCGACGCACCTTGCGGGTCTCCTTCCTCCCCCAGGCATTCCTCTGGGGGGATGGACGCCGGTATACTGTGCGTCGACGTCACGCACCACACTGGGCTTGCGGCGTCCTGTCTTGGCGCCGCTATGCGCAGTTGCTGTATCCACACTCGTGGGCTTTTGGGGAGGTATCCATGCCGCTCTGCCAGACAGCTGTCCGACTCGTGGTGCTCCTCCGCCCGCTACACGGCGTGACGTTGGTGGGCGGCCCCGCGGCGGCGTTATATGGACGCTCTCCATGGCGGCCGGGGCATTCGAGGCTCTCCACACACCGGACCTCACACTATTTGGGAACTCTCCCCCCTCTGGGGCCAAAATCTTCCTTTTCAGGTACACCTATCACTCCCTTATCGGCTGATCACTGCACTGGTTGTCTCTGACTTTTCCTCACGCCTTCCTCACTCCTTACCTTCCATCCGGTGTTGCCTCTCTATCTATGTCCTCATTGGGTCTCTTCTACTTCTCACATTATATCTGCGGGGTTCCTCCTCTTCTCCTCTCCCTAACACGTTTTCACCCACCCTCACTATCTTTCACCTTTCTAGGTACCCTCGGTCCCCGTGCCTGCCCTGGTTGGCACCTGCTTTCGTCCCTGCGGGGCTCCCCGCCTCGGCTCCCGGTTGGGCTTAACCTGGATGGCTTGCGGGGCTCCACCGCCTATCTATCAGTGCCCAGTCTCGTAGTGAGTATATATTCTTATACCAGCAGCGGGGGCCTTACATCACGCCCCCCCGCTATGTTTGTTTTTTTTGTTTTTTATATTTATTTTTATTTTTATTTTTATTTTGCTCATTTTATCCCTATATATTTCTAGATTTACACGTGCTTGCTCCTGACGAGTGGCATGGAAGCCACGAAACGCGTTGAGCCATCAATTGCCGTGTTCTACTGTCCTATCTAGTTTCCATCAGCTTTATCATATCTTAACTCCCCCCACAGGTCCAACGAGGCCTTAGGTCCAGCAGGCGTTACTGTTTTTAATATTTATGTTACCCATAATTGTTTGTGGTGCACTAGGGAATTTGTGAATGTGGTATCCTGAGTCATCATTATTCAACTTTTTTAACGTTGTAACTTGTTACCTATCAATTGTACGAACATTACAATGTATGTCATATTTCATCTAATTATATGCTTTTACCTATTTAATTATGCATGTATTGTTTGACTGTATATACTCTACGGTTACAACGTGTATGCTTGAATATTATGTCAATAAATTCCTCTATGTTCATCCTATTACCCTTTTGCTGTCACATGCTTCATTCAAAGTCCCAACCTCCCCTCCAGCTATTCCCCTTGTTTTGTGAATCAGTAGGGAGGCTTCTGGAATCCATGCTCAGCACTAGGAAATTAGTCCAAGGAAGGCATGAAGGGATTTCTGGCCTTGTGGCAGTGGGATGTCTGAGATTACTTTCACCCTGGCTTCAGTGAGGTGTCTTGTCCCATGGGACAAACAGTGTCCAAGGAAAATGACAGATGTTGAGCACCACTGCAATTTGGGCTTTGAGGCTTTGCAACCCTGGTTGGCAAGATAGCACAACAGGATTTCTGAGGTGACTTCAACAGGGGGTAAATCAGCTGCACAGAGGAGAAGGTCATCAACATATTGGAGGAGAATCACTTCCGGGTGATCATGTGTCAAGGATGATAGCCATAGCTTTTGCAAACTGGCTTGGAGAGTTCTGTGCCCCTTGTGGCATAACTGTTTAGGTATGTTGCCATTTATTTCCGTGGATGAATGCAAAAAGGTACTAGGAGTGGGATGAGGGTGGACACTGGAGAAAGCGTTTGCAATGTACACCACTGTGAGGTACTTTGCGGTCAGAGGCACTCTCCGCAAGTAGCTGGTTCTCTTTGAGGTTCTCTTCTTCACAGGGAAACAGAAGTGTGTTGTATGGAGATGTACAGGGTAGCAGGGCTCCACTTGACACAAGGGCTTTGGCATGCTTCAAAATAGCTGCAGATTGGGCTCACTTTAGAGGATATTGTGGTTTCTGGGGCAATGATGCGCCCTCTTTGAGCTTGACTGAAACTGGTGGCACCTTCAAGTGACCGCTGTATTCCGGTCCTGTGGACCATAGGCACGCAGGGATTCTGTCAAGTACTTCCTGCGGTATTGAACTTGATGTTATTGCTTCATGAAGTGTCATCAGGAGAGGCAGAGAACACAAAGCAGATGAGTCTTCTGGGTCAGGCAGACTTGTCACTAAGGCCACTGCTTGTGATTGGGTAAAAGCGACATACATCACTGGTGCCCCTTCTGGTAACTGAGACTGGTGTTGGGGCGGGGGCTAAGAAGGGGCACTGTTCCTTACGGTTGCCAGCATATGTTTGAGATCCTCTCGAAACTGTGAGTCCGGAGCCGGATTGGGAGTTAAATCAGCGGATGGCCTTGCTGCCTGTTGTTGGTCTTCCCACTCGGATGCTTCTTCATCATTAACATATCAGACCTGTGAAGGTAGTGCTTCCGTATTGGGGAAGACAGGTGTGTGGTAGGAACCATCCTGGTTTAAAACAGGGAGGACTAGGTATAGGCTGTGTTTGAGCCTACTGGGTGTACAAAGGTGGCCATCAGCAGGAGGTGCACTGGGCTGGGCAGAAAGTGAAGGCATGGTTGCACTAAGATGGCTGCCGGACGGAGTTGTCACAGTGGGTTGTGCTTGGGCTGGGGTGGAGTGAAGGGAGTGGTTGTTAGGCGGAGGGCAGTGCTGTCCCTCACCTCCTTTTGTTTCAAGTTCCAACATAGGGATCAACTTTCTGGTACACATATTATAGTACAATCACCATCTTTCTTAATTTCCTCCATGCGACCTTCTCTTTGTACAACTTCGTTAACTATTTCAACATCTTCTCTCTTCTTCACAATATCACATGTTAGCATTCCTTTCTCTCTCTCTATTCTGTTTCTCGGCTGACGGCTTGAGGGGTTAATATCTCTCTCTACTGTTTGCTTATCAAGAAATTCCACAGGTGGGGGCTCATAACACTGCTGCTCCTGGATATTTCTGTCTGTAACCTGACTGCTTGACTTTTATCAAACCCCAGTCACCCTCATGAATATCAAACCGCAAACATTAATCCACATACACATTTAGGACAAGACATTACAACATTACACCTGCCATCCTTTGAACCGCGAAGCTCCAGCAGCTGTGATAACCCTCAGAGGTCCTACACTGTCAACCTCAAGTAACCCATCAATAGACGTTCGCTGCATTAGAGGGGGGCGGAGTCACCCGTACACGTCACCGGGTTTCCCCGTGGCGTCAGAGGGGGGTGGGGTTCCCCGTATACGTCACCGGGTGGCCCCTCCCTCAGCTATAAAACAGCTGTCAAAGCGAGAGACACGTCAGTCCGCGGGAGCCACCTATAGAGGCAGAACTGTTTTTTTCAGCGTCGGCGGCAGAATAGAAGATGAAGATATCACTGGCCATTTTTATTTTTTTACATTTTTTAATAAAGGACTTGTCTCAAGCTGTCTCTTGTCTTTTTTACAGTTTTGACACTTTTTGGTGAAATGGTAGGGGCACAATGTACCCATTACCAATTCACATGGGGGGGCTGGATCTGGGGGTCTCCTTGTTAAAGGGGGCTTCCAGATTCCAATAAGCCCCCCACCCACAAATCTCCACAACCACAGGGCAAGGGTTGTGGAGATGAGGCCCTTGTCCCCATCAACATGGGGACAAGGTGCTTTGGGGGTCAAACCCCAAAGCATCCTCCCCATGTTGAAGGCATGTGGCCTGGTACGGTTCAGGAGGAGAGGGCGCTCTCTAGTCCCCCCCTCTTTTCCTGCGGCCTGTCAGGTTGCGTGCTGGGATAAGGGTCTGGTATGGATTTTTGGAGGGAACCCTACGCCATTTTGGCGCAGGGTTCCCCTTAAAATCCATACCAGACCTGAAGGACCTGGTATGGAATTTGGGGAGACCCCCACGTAATTTTTTTTTAAATTTTGGTTCGGGGTTCCCCTTAATATTCATACCAGACCCAAAGGGCCTTGTAGTGGACTGGGGGGGGACCCATGCTGTCTCTTTCAATGAGTTTTATCTATATTGCCGGGACCCAACAATTCATTTCATCCACGATGAGTTTTAAATGACTTTTTTTCCTTTAGAAATGTCATTTTTCTGCGGGACTGTTCTAGACACGGGAAAAATGTGCCACTTTATAGGCATACTATAGAAACCCCCAGGTACAAAATTTAAAGGAATATTTCACTTTTATTGTTTCACTTTAACCACTTCAGCCCTGGACCATTTGGCTGTCCAAAGAACAGAGCACTTTTTGCGATTCGGCACTGCATCGCTTTAACTGACAATTACGCAGTCGTACAACATAGCTCCCAAACAAAATTGACATCCTTTTTTTCCCACAAATAGAGCTTTCTTTTGGTGGTATTTGATCACATCTGTGGTTTTTACTTGTTTGCACTATAAACAAAAAAAGAGAGACCAATTTTAAAAAAAGCAATATTTTTTTACTTTTTGCTATGATAAATATCCCCAAAAAAATATAAAAAAAACAATTTTTTTCCTCAGTTTAGGCCGATATGTATTCTTCTACATATTTTTGTGAAAAAAATTGCAATAAGCGTTTATTGATTGGTTTGCGCAAAAGTTATAGCGTCTACAAATAGGGGATACTTTTATGGCATTTTTATTATTTTTTTTTTTACTAGGAATGGCGGCGATCAGCGATTTTTATTGTGACTGCGACATTATGGCGGACACATTGGACACTTTTAATGCCATTTTGGGACCATTGTCATTTATACAGCATTCAGTGCTATAAAAATGCATTGATTACTGTGTAAATGACACTGGCAGTGAAGGGGTTAACCAGTAGGGGGCGCTGAAGGGGTTAAGTGTGTCCTAGTGATGTGTTCTAACTGTAGGGGGGCTGTACGGGGACGTGTGACACGTCGCTGATCACTGCTCCCAATCACAGGGAGCTGTAATCAGTGTGCTGCTGTCACTAGGCAGAACAGGGAAATGCTTGTTTACATCAGCATTTCCCCGTTCTTCTTCTTCTCCGTGAGAAGATCGCGGGACTCCCAGCGGGACCCGCGGTCATACTCACGGAGCTCGCAGCGGGCGCGTGCCCACAATGCCGCATCTTAAAGGGGACGTACCTGTACGCCCATATGCCCAACCGTGCCATTGTGGCGACATATAGCGTTGTGCGCTGGTCGGCAAGTGGTTAAGCATTATTAAAATCACTGCTCCCAAAAAAACGGCTGTTTTTAAAACTTTTTTTTGCATTGATCCATGTCCCCTGGGGCAGGACCCGGGTCCCCAAACACTTTTTATGACAATACAATGCATATAAGCCTTTAAAATGAGCACTTTCGATTTCTCCCATAGACTTTTAAAGGGTGTTCTGCGGCTTTCGAATTTGCTGTGAACACCGCGCTATTCAGCGAATAGACGAACACCTAATGTTCGAGTAGAACTTACGTTCAATTCGAACTTCGGGCTCATCCCTACTCATAGGGGACTGACCTTAGAGGAGCTGACTTATCTATTCCAGAAAGCGTACAATTGATGGTGGTGCATATTTTCTTCATGACTGTTTTATATGCACAGTTCATGTATGTAACATTATCCGCTCCCTAGTAGGGAGGACACCCCTGTATAGAATACTTTTTCCACAGTATTTTCATCTTGATGATTGTATGTTTTACTATTATAGGTACTCATAGGTCTCATGTACTTGTAAGGGGTATGCCCTATATATCAAGAATAATGTACAAGTGAATGCGAGAGATGACATCACTGAGGGGGCTAGGGAGGAGGTGGAATTCTTATGGGTAGAGATCCAAAGGGAAGAAGCTAAGAGGAAAATAATACTGGGAGTATGCTATAGGCCCCCTTACCTGAGGGAGGAAGGGGAGACAGATCTCCTATCACAAGTTGGATTATCAGCAAGGATGGGAAGCATTATCATAATGGGGCATTTTAATTATCCAGACATAGACTGGGCAGAAGGAATCACACATTTGTCTAAGGCTTGCCAGTTCCTAAATGTCTTGCAGGACAATTTCATAGTTCAGATGGTAGACGCACCAACTAGAAACAAGACTTTACCAACAATACAGACCTGATCACGGATGTGGAAATACAGGGCAATTTAGGAAACAGCGATCACAGGTCAATTGTCTTCAGTATAAATCACACAAATATTAAACATAAGGGGAACACAAAGACACTGAATTTCAAAAGAGCCAATTTCTCTAAACTACGAACCTTGCTCGACGATATAAATTGTAATAAAATCTTAGAAACAAAGAATGCGAAGGAGAGATGGGTTTTCTTTAAGAGCATATTAAATAAGGGCATTAGCTAGTGCATCCCTTTGGGAATTAAATTTAAAAGAGCGAACAAAAGTACTGGATGGCTTAAATCTAATGTAAAAATGCATATAAAAGCAAAGGAGAAGGCCTTCAAAAAAATACAAGGCTGAGGGATCATCATCAGCATTCAGACTTTACAAAGAATGCAACAAGAAATGTAAGAGTGCAGTTAGGCGGATGCGGATAAGATAGAACACGAAATACACATAGCAGAGGAGAGTAAAAAGAATCACAATAAATAAAGGATTTAAACAGTAAAAAAGGGAGGACGGATCATATTGGCCCCATAAAGAAGGTAATCTGGTTACAAAGGATGAGGAGATGGCGAATATATTGAATTTATTCTTCTCCTCAGTCTTCACGAGGGAATCAGGGGGCTTCAGTAACCAAAACTGCAGTGTTTGTCTTCATGACACATCACAGGAAGCACTCTCATGGCTAACCGATGACAGAATTATTATTATTATTATTATTATTATACAGGATTTATATAGAGCCAACAGTTTTCACAGCGCTTTACAATTTATAGGGGGGACAACACAATTACAGTACAGTTCAATACAAAAGGTACAGGAGGGCCCTGCTCGTAGAGCTTACATTGTAAAGGGAGGGGGTGGTGGTACAAAAGGTAAAAGCTGCTGAGAATGATTTGATGGGGGTGACTCGGGGACAGTTGTTAGGTGGTTGTGGGATAGGTTTCCCTGAATAAATGAGTTTTCAGGGATCTCCTAAAGGTGGACAGGTTGGGGGCTGATCAGACATACTGGGGCAGGGAGTTCCAGAGAATGGGAGAGACTCTGGAGAAGTCCTGAAGGTGAGTATGGGAGGAGGTAACAAGGGAGCTAGAGAGCAGGAGGTCCTGGGAGGAGCGGAGGGGGCGATTTGGGCGATATCTGCAGATGAGGTTGGTGATGTAGATGGGGGCGATGTTGTGAATGGCCTTGTATGTTATTGTTAGTATTTTGAATTTTACACAGTGGGGTAGGGGAAGCCAGTGAAGGGATTATCAGAGAGGAGCAGCAGTCATGGATCGGTTATGCCCTGTACACACGGTCGGACTTCCCGACGGAATATGTGCGATCGGAGCTTGTTGTCGGAAATTCCGACCATGTGTGGGCAAGATCAGAGGGTGGTGATAAATGGAGAGTACTCGGACTGGTCAGGGGTGGGTAGTGAGGTCCCCCAGGGTTCTGTGCTGGGACCAATCCTATTTAATTTGTTCATAAACTACTGTACATTGACTGTTGCAACTCTCTCCTTAATGGCCTACCCTTATGCAGGCTATCCCCCCTTCAGTCTATTATGAATGCTGCTGCTAGACTAATACACTTCACTAACCTATCCGTGACTGCTGCTCCTCTCTGCCAATCCCCTCACTGGCTTCCCCTACCCCACTGTATAAAATTCAAAATGTTAACCACAACATACAAGGACATTCACAACATCGCCCCCATCTACATCACCAACCTCACCTGAAGATCTGCAGATATCGCCCAAATCGCCCCCTCCGCTCCTCCCAGGACCTCCTGCTCTCCAGCTCCCTTGTTACCTCCTCCCATGCTCATCTTCAGGACTTCTCCAGAGCTTCTCCCATCCTCTGGAACTCCCTGCCCCGGTATGTTCGATCAGCCCCTAACATCTCCTTCTTTAGGAGATCCCTGAAAACTCATTTATTCAGGGAAGCTTATCCCACACCCACCTAACAACTGTCCCCGAGCCACCCCCATCAAATCATTCTCCTCAGCTATTACCTTTTGTACCGACCCCCCTCCCTTTAGAATGTAAGCTCTATGAGCAGGGCCCTCCTGTACCTTCAATATTGAACTGTGCTGTAATTGTGCTGTCCCCCTTCTACATTGTAAAGCGCTGCGTAAGCTGTTGGTGCTATATAAATCGTGTATAATAATAATAATAATAAACGACCTGGAGGATGGGGTAAACAGATCAATCTCTGTATTTGCAGACGATACTAAGCTAAGCAGGGCAATAACTTCTCCGCAGGATGTGGAAACCTTACAGAAAGATCTGAACAAATTAATTGGGTGGGCGACTACATGGCAAATGAGGTTCAATGTAGAAAAATGTAAAATAATGCATTTGGGTGGCAAAAATATGAATGCAATCTATACACTGGGGGGAGAACCTCTGGGGGAATCTAGGATGGAAAAGGACCTGGGGGTCCTAGTAGATGATAGGCTCAGCAATAGCATGCAATGCCAAGCTGCTGCTAACAAAGCAAACAGAATATTGGCATGCATTAACCACTTCAGATCTGGGCCATTGCCAAATGACGGCAACAGCGCAGATCTACATTGCGGGGACTACGTCTATTGACGTAGTCCCGTGCACTAGCGGCCTGCGCGCCCCCTGCAGGGCGCGCGCGGCGCACGCGGTGATCAGCGAGTCTATGAGACTCGCCTGATCACAGATCAGAGTAAGGGGTAGGTCCCAACCCCTTACCACATGATCAGCTGTCAGCCAATGACAGCTGATCATGTGATGTAAACAGAGCCGGTAATCGGCTATTTTTCCTCCTCGCGCTGACAGCGTGAGGAGGAAAAAAAAACCCGATCACCGGCGGCATCAGTCATCAGTCCCAATCATGGCAATCTTCTGTGACACAGCAATAGGCAGCAGTGCCCACCAGCGTCACCCATCAGTGCCCACAGTGCCATCAATCAGTGCCACCCATCAGCGCCCACATCAGTGCATCAACAGTGCTGCACATCAGTGCCACCTATCAGTGTCTATCAATGTCACCTACCAGTGCCCATCAGTGCCGCCCATCAATGCCACTCATCAGTGCCCCCCCATCAGTGCCGCCCATCAGTGCCCCCCATCAGTGGTACCTATCAGTGCCCATCAGTGCCACCTATCCGTGCCACCTATCCATGCCACCCATTCGTGCCACCCATCATCGCCCATCAGTGGCCATCAGTGCCGCCTTATCTGTGCCCATTAGTACCGCCTTATCTGTCCCCATCAGTGCTGCCTTAACTGTGGCTATCAGTGCCGCCTTATCTGTGCCTATCTATGCCCATCAGTGCAGCCTATCAGTGCCCACCAGTGCCGCCTCATCAGCACATATCAATGAAGGAGAAAAATTACCTGTTTGCAAAATTTTATAACAAACTATTAAACATGATTTTTTTTTTTCAAAAATTTCCATTTTTTTTGTTAGTTTAGCAAAAAATAAAAACCCCAGTTGTGATTAAATACCACCAAAAGAAAGCTCTATTTGTGGGAAAAAAAATGCTAAAAATTTCATTTTGGGTACAGTGTTGTATGACCACGCAATTGTCATTCAAAGTGCGTCAGCGCTGAAAGCTGAAAATTGGTCTGGGCAGGAGGGGGGTTTAAGTGCCCAGTAAGCAAGTGGTTAAAAAGGGATCAACTCCAGAGAAAAAACAATAATTCTCCCGCTCTACAAGACTCTGGTCCGGCCGCACCTGGAGTATGTTGTCCAGTTCTGGGCATCAGTCCTCAGGAAGGATGTACTGGAAATGGAGCGAGTACAAAGAAGGGCAACAAAGCTAATAAAGGGTCTGGAGGATATTAGTTATGAGGAAAGGTTGCGAGCACTGAACTTATTCTCTCTGGAGAAGAGACGCTTGAGAGGGGATATGATTTCAATTTACAAATATCATAATGGTCACCCCACTATAGGGATCAAACTTTTTCGCAGAAGGTAATTTAATTAGACATGGGCAACTCATTAAAATTAGAAGAAAAGAGATTTAACCTTAAACTACGTAGAGGGTTCTTTACTGTAAGAGCGGCAAGGATGTGGAATTCCCTTCCACAGGCGGTGCACCACAAAATACAGGAATATACAATGTAATACTGACATATTATCACACACATAGGTTGGACTTGATGGACTTGTGTCTTTTTTCAACCTCACCTACTATGTAACTATGTCATGTTTACATGCATTATTGTTGTCTTCTTAAATGTCATATATGTTTTTTAACATTTGTAGAATAAAACATTGACCTTTAATACAAATACATGGTACCTTTAAAGTCCTCTCTCTCATACTGTAGTTAGGTTTTTCTCTGTATATACAATTTGTTAAGGATGTCATACCAGACGCTATGTGTCCAATAACAAGAAGGTCTCCTATTGTATTCCTTCCTCACATTAGCTAGTTTAACTATAAACAATGTTACTTTGTATCCCTCTATCTCCTGTCTGATCAATGTTTATAAACAATGTATCTCTCTATCTCCTCTCTGGTCAATGTTTATAAACAATGTTAGAGAAGAAATAGGGATATGAGAATTAGATAGTGTGCATGGCCTGCCAACATCCTAAATAGTATTATAGCGAAAATTGCAACAAAGTGCATAGAGGGGACGCCCCCTTGGACTTTATAGGGAAGAAGAGTAACGCTCCCCTAACATTTGGCAACGTTTTATGCGTTGCCAAAATTACATAAACAAAAAAGAAAACCACCTGGCAGACCTATCATTTCCGGCTGTGGCAATTTTACTGAAAACCTCAGCCGAGTGGTAGACAACCATCTAAAACCTCTTGTTGAATGCCTGTCATCCTATGTACGTGACACCATACATTTTTTGCAAACCCTTTAGGATTTGCACATCTCGGATGGTGTCCTACTAGTCACTATAGACGTCAAGTCCCTATATTGCAGTATATCCCATACAAAGGGCCTTGCGACGGTATGTCATGTACTGTCGCAATTTAGTGAATGTAAGCCTGAATATACAGAATTTATTTTAAACTCTTTGGAATTCATATTGTATCACAATGCCTTTTGCTTTGATGGTTCCCACTACCTCCAGGTATAGGTCGTTGCAATGGGGACATGCTGTGCCCCATCGTATGCCAACCTGTACCTGGGGGAGTGAGAACATTCACTGCTTACCAATAATTCGTTATTCATCTATATGTATGTGCCATGTACTTACATGGCGATGATATATAGATGACATGTTCCTCATATGGGATGGCTCAGCAGGGAATTCGCTATTACATGCGACTAGTTGCTATCCTAAACCCCTGCTAGCATCTATACCTTACAGTCAGCACCTCAGAGTACGTAGAAACTGTTCAGATGACATCACTTTCAAGGATGAGGCTGACAAACTAAGAGAAAGACTCCTCGAAAGAGGGTACTCTAGTTCCTGCCTCAAAAAGGCATATAGAAAAATGACAAAGTTGTCCCGTCAGGTTCTACTTGACACACAAAAACAACCTTCTGCTGATGATACAACTAGAATCATCACTACATATACAACTAGGGATGAGCCGAACACCACCCTGTTCGGTTCGCACCAGAATTTGCGAACAGGCAAAAAATTTGTTCGAGCACGCGAACACCGTTAAAGTCTATGGGACACGAATATGAATAATCAAAAGTGCTAATTTTAAAGGCTTATATGCAAGTTATTGTCATAAAAAGGGTTTTGGGACCTGGGTCCTGCCCCAGGGGACATGGATCAATGCAAAAAAAAGTTTTAAAAACGGCTGTTTTTTTTAGGAGCAGTGATTTTAATAATGCTTAAAGTGAAGCAATAAAAGTCTAATATTCCTTTAAATTTCGTACCTGGGGGGTGTCTATAGTATGCCTGTAATGGGGCGCATGTTTCCCATGTTTAGAACAGTCTGACAGCAAAATGACATTTCAAAGGAAAAAAAGTCATTTAAAACTACTCACGGCTAATAATAAATTGCCGGTCCGACAACACACATAAAAGTTAATTGATAAAAACGGCATTTGAATTCCCCACAGGGGAACCCTGAACCTAAATTTTAAAAAAAATGAAGTGGGGGGTTCCTCTAAATTCCATACCAGGCCCTTCAGGTCTGGTATGCATATTAAGGGGAAACCCGGCCAAAATTTTTTTAAAAATGGCGTGGGGTTCCCCTCAAAATCCATACCAGACCCTTCAGGTCTGGTATGGATTTTAAGGAGAACCCTGCGCCAAATTTTTTTTAAAAATGGCGTGGGGTCCCCCCAAAAATCCATACCAGACCCTTATCCGAGCACGCAACCTGGCAGGTTGCAGGAAAAGAGGAGGGACGAGAGAGTGCCCCCCCTCCTGAACCATAGCAGGCCACATGCCCTCAACATTTGGAGGGTGCTTTGGGGTAGCCAACCAAAACACCTTGTCCCCATGTTGATGGGGACAAGGGCCTCATCCCCACAACCCTTGCCTGGTGGTTGTGGGGGTCTGCGGGCGGGGGGCTTATCGGAATCTGGAAGCCCCCTTTAACAAGGGGACCCCCGGATCCCAGCCCTCCCCCTGTGTGAAATGGTAAGGGGGTACTTTTCCTACCATTTCACAAAAAAACTGTCAAAAATGTTAAAAATGACAAGAGACAGTTTTTGACAATTCCTTTATTTAAATGCATCTTCTTTCTTCTTTCTTCTATCTTCTATCTTCCTTCGGATTCTTCCTCCATCTTCTTCTTCTTCTTCTGGTTCTTCCTCCGGTGTTCTCGTCCGGTATCTCCTCCGCGGCTTCTTCTTCCCTTCTTCTCCTCGGGCCGCTCCGCATCCATGATGGCATGGAGGGAGGCTCCCGCTGTGTGACGCTTCTCCTTCTCTGACAGTTCTTAAATAACGGGGGTAGGGCCACCCGGTGACCCCGCCCCTCTAAAGCACGGGGACTTGACAGGGACTTCCCTGTGGCATTCCCTGTGACATCAGAAGGGGGCGGGGTTACATAATGGGTAATGCCATGGGGAATACCACAGGGAAGTCCCCGTCAAGTCCCTGTGCGTCAGAGGGGGGCGGGGTCACTGGGTGGCCTGCGCCCCCTGTTATTTAAGAACCATCAGAAGAGGAGAAGCGTCACACAGCAGGAGCCTCCCTCCATGCCATCATGGATGCGGAGCGGCCCGAGGAGAAGGGAAGAAGACACCGCGGAGGAAGATGCCGGACGAGCACACCGGAGGAAGAACCAGAAGAACCAGAAGATGGAGGAAGAAACCAAAGGAAGATAGAAGATAGAAGAAAGAAGAAGCATTTAAATAAAGGAATTGTCAAAAACTGTCTCTTGTCATTTTTAACATTTTTGACAGTTTTTTTGTGAATTGGTAGGGGTACTTTTGTATCCCCTTACCATTTCACACAGGGGGGAGGGCCGGGATCTGGGGGTCCCCTTGTTAAAGGGGGCTTTCAGATTCCGATAAGCCCCCGCTCTCACAGACCCCCACAACCACCGGGCAAGGGTTGTGGGGATGAGGCCCTTGTCCCCATCAACATGGGGACAAGGTATTTTGGGGGCTACCCCAAAGCACCCTCCCAATGTTGAGGGCATGTGGCCTGGTACGGTTCAGGAGGGGGGGCGCTCTCTCATCCCCCCCTCTTTTCCTGCAGCCTGCCAGGTTGCATGCTCGGATAAGGGTCTGGTATGGATTTTTGGGGGGACCCCACGCCATTTTTTTTAATTTTGGCGCGCGGTCCCCCTTAAAATCCATACCAGACCTGAAGGGCCTGGTATGGAATTTTGGGGGACCCCCCTTGTCATTTTTTTAAAAAATTTTGGTTCGGGGTTCCCCTGTGGGGAATTCCCATGCCGTTTTTATCAATGAACTTTTATGTGTATTGTCAGACTGGCAATTCATTATTAGCCGCGAGTAGTTTTAAATGACTTTTTTTCCTTTGAAATGTCATTTTGCTGTCAGACTGTTCTAAACACGGGAAACATGCACCCCTTTACAGGCATACTATAGACACCCCCCAGGTAGGAAATTTAAAGGAATATTACACTTTTATTGTTTCACTTTAACCACTTCGCTACCCGGCCATTGTCAAATGACGTCCACAGATGGGATCTCCCATCCTAGGTGGACGTCATATGACGGCCTGGGCTTCCCGGCCGCCTAGGGGGCGCGCGCCCCCGCTGCGTTGCTCGGGACCCGGTGCGTGTGCCCGGCGGCCGCAATGTCCGCCGGGCACCCGCGATTGCCCATTAAACAGGCTGGATCGTGGATCTGTGTGTGTAAACACACAGATCCACGTCCTGTCAGTTGAGTCAGTTCCCAGTACAGCGGAACACTGATCGGTCTCCTCCCCTTGTATGTCCCCGCCCCCTACAGTTAGAATCATTCCCTAGGAAACATAATTAACCCCTTGTGCCCCCCTAGTGGTTAACCCCTTCACTGCCTGTCACATTTATACAGTAATCAATGCAATTTTATAGCATTGATCGCTGTTTAAATGTGAATGGTCCCAAAAATGTGTCAAAAGTGTCCGATGTGTCCGCCATAATGTCGCAGTCACCAAAAAAAATCGCGATCGCCGCTATTACTAGTAAAAAAAATAAATAAATATTTTTTTTTAAAAAATGCCATAAATCTATACCGTATTTTGTAGACGCTATAACTTTTGCGCAAACCAATCAATATACACTTATTGCAATTTTTTTTACCAAACATATGTAGAAGAATACATATCGGTCGAAACTGAGGAAAAAATGTGTTTTTTTTTTTAAATTGGGATATTTATTATAGCAAAAAGTAAAAAATATTGTGTTTTTTTCAAAATTGTCGCTCTTCTTTTGTTTATAGCGCAAAAAATAAAAAATGCAGAGGTGATCAAATACCACCAAAAGAAAGCTCTATTTGTGGGGAAAAAAGGACGTCAATTTTTTTTGGGTACAACGTCGTACGACCGCGCAATTGTCGTTTGAAGTGCGTCAGCACTGAAAACTAAAAATTGGTCTGGGAAGGAAGGGGTGAAAATGCCCGGTATTGAACCGGTTAAGCATTATTAAAATCACTGCTCCCGAAAAAAACGGCCGTTTTTAAAACTTTTTTTTGCATTGATCCTTGTCCCCTGGGGCAGGACCCGGGTCCCCAAACACTTTTTATAACAATAACTTGCATATAAGCCTTTAAAATTAGCACTTTTGATTTCTCCCATAGACCTTTAAAGGGTGGTCAGCAGCTTTCGAATTTGCTGCGAACACTCCAAATTGTTCGCTGTTCGGCAAACTGGTGAACAGCCGATGTTTGAGTCGAACATGAGTTTGACTCAAACTCAAAGCTCAAAGCTCATCCCTATATACAACACAGCATAAACAATTGAAACAAACTCTAAACAAGTACTGGCACTTACTCACTATGGACCCCTCACTATCTCCATTTGTGGCAGATACACCCACTGTGACATATAGGAGAGCGCCCTCTGTCGGTGATAAGGTGGTCATGAGCGAATACAAATCACATAGAGGGGATACATGCAAAATGCTAGGTACCTTTTCTTGTGAAGGGTGCTCACATTGTCCCGAGACCCGGATGTACCGTTTGGCCAACATATGGCCTTGGTACATCCGGACTCAATTCCCAAGATTCATTTCCTGGGACTTGATCGCATCCACTTTCACTCAAGAGGTGGCGATTTTAATAAATGGAATTATGGAAAAAAATCTTGCGAGCCACAATTATCCAGTGCCTTAATGGAAATTCAACCAAACAGCTACCCGGCTGCAGGCGCAGATCACGTATTCATGACCGTGCGATAAATGATATATGAAAAAAATGCGCCGCGCCTAGGGGTGTAACTGAATAACTGTAAATCTAAGTACAAATCATAGATAATAAAGCGTGCAAATCAAATAGAGCCTAAAGCTCTGATCACTTACTAAGATCACCTGCTGTGTGAATCCTAAAGCTCTGATCACTTACTAAGATCACCTGCTGTGTGAATCCTAAAGCTCTGATCACTTACTAAGATCACCTGCTGTGTGAATCCTATGACCAAACACACTAAAAAATATCTAGTGCAATAAATCACAAAGTGCAATGTGCATAGAAAAACGTAATAAGATAAATATACAATCCACAGCTGGCTTTAAATTCACTAGGAGGAGTGGAGCCCAGCATATTAATATCCGCGGTCTTACGCAAAATGGCCGCCGTTAGGGTATTTAAACTGTAGAGCGCCCGTCCAATCATATCCCCCTGATGAAGACACGTGACTCCCTGTGTCGAAGACGCGTAGGGGAGGGGCCAGGACGGAGCGATTAGCACAGAGCTGGGTTGTGGAGCTCTCATACCCCGCACAGCCGTTTTTTCCTATGTTATGTTTGGTGCACATGAGCACCTTATAAATGTGAGTACCCCATGTGGGGATTGGATGTGATTTTAATAAAAGTATCCTACGGTATTACACTATATTAGCCTTTTTCTTTTATATGGTCTGATGTGAGTGGAGCCATAAAGAATCCAGTGTGGGAATCAGCTGTACTTAATACTGAGCCCAGGGGTGGCTCCAAAAGCGTGTATTGACACAATTAAAACCTGTGTCACACGCTCCAAGGTGAGCGCAATCACATTGGGGGTCACCAAGGCACTTCACAGCATGTTTTTCTTTGGGCACGTTTGATTCAAAACCGGAACTTTTTCTTTGAACCATCACCATTACACTGACTTTTATTTGAACTTGGTCACTTTATGTTACTGGATTGGAAGATTTTTTCACGGATGTGATTTGAACACCTTTATTAGGGCGATTATAGTTTCAATTCGCCCACGCATGTGATTGATTTACTCTGTTTATGTTTTACGAATATATATATTGTTTTATTTAATTTTTTTTCTTTTTCATTTTAATCACAGTGGATCTACATATGTGTAACATTTTTTAGCATATACACCTTATTAGGAATGATTATATTTTAATCACTGTGGATTGTATATTTATCTTATTACGTTTTTCTATGCACATTGCACTTTGTGATTTATTGCACTAGATATTTTTTAGTGTGTTTGGTCATAGGATTCACACAGCAGGTGAGCTTAGTAAGTGATCAGAGCTTTAGGATTCACACAGCAGGTGATCTTAGTAAGTGATCAGAGCTTTAGGCTCTATTTGATTTGCACGCTTTATTATCTATGATTTTTACTTAGATTTACAGTTATTCAGTTACACCCCTAGGCGCGGCGCATTTTTTTCATATAAGATTTTAATAAATGCATTCCTCCAATGTGAACTAAGGTGGATATTCAATTTACATGCTACTTCACCACCTGAAATTAAATGAGGCTTTTAAATTTCAGCCCTTCCTGGATTTACCTCTGGGGTCTGTGAATTGAACCTCTGAGCATGTGCTTTTCTGTTTGTTTTTATCCATTAAACCCCCAATGAGTCTAAACGTGTAAGTACTCTATACCCTGTTACTTTGTAAAATGGCATAATAAGCTATAGACTATGCTTTGATGTCTTTGCTATGTTACTATGTCACTATATATATATATATATATATATATATATATATATATATATATATATATATATATATATATATATATATATATACGTATTTATGTTTCAGACAAAAGAATAATTTACCCAGCTGTATAAACTCCCCTGAAGAAGGAAAGATATGTTTCAATGCAATTTTCCAAAACATGTCGGGATGTAAATAACAGCTACCAATCCTAAACTGAACCCAATTTTAATTGAGGCAGAAAATGGGATTGTTAGCTTTGGGTGATACAAACTGTATGGTTAAATTTTACATCAACTCATTGATATATTGTCCTTCAGAGTGAACTGTGTTTGCTTTTAAACATCTATTTTTGTACACTAATAAAGTTGGCACTTTTGTGCCTTTTACATATTTTTACTTTTCATTACTCTTCTTCTGCCCTATAAAGTCCAAGGGGGTGTCGCCTCTATGCACTTTGTTGCAATTTTCTCTATTTATAAACAATGTTACTTTGTATCTCTCTATCTCTGATCTGATCAATGTTTATAAACAATAATACTTTCTATCTCTCTATCTCCTCTCTGATCAATGTTTATAAACAATGTTACTTTGTATCTCTCTATCTCCTATCTGAACAATGTTTGTGATTGTATCTCTCTTTCTTGCTAATTCTCTGTATCTGTTCTTATTCTGTATGTATGGACTCTGCACAGCTTTCTTTCTCATGCTCCATGTTCTGGGTGTAACTGATGTTCTTCAACAAGAAGGTGTAGTAATATAATTAGTTAATATGTTACTTTACTACAATAGAGAGGAGAATTGTTGTATGTTACATACCTATCATTCTTCCTGCTATGTCATAAACTTGGCTCCAGCTCAGGGAGAGAGGAAGAGAAACACCACTGCTAGACATCAGACCACAGAGGAGAGACAGCAGAGAGCGGAGGAGACTCCACCAGGAGACATCAGACCACAGAGGAGAGACAGCAGAGAGCGGAGGAGACTCCACCAGGAGACATCAGACCACTGAGGAGAGACAGCAGAGAGCGGAGGAGACTCCACCAGGAGACATCAAACCACAGAGGAGAGACAACAGAGAGTGGAGGAGACTCCACCAGGAGACATCAAACCACAGAGGAGAGACAACAGAGAGTGGAGGAGACTCCACCAGGAGACATCAGAGAGTGGAGGAGACTCCACCAGGAGACATCAGACCACAGAGGAGAGACAGCAGAGAGCGGAGGAGACTCCATCAGGAGACATCAGACCACAGAGGAGAGACAGCAGAGAGCGAAGGAGACTCCACCAGGAGACATCAGACCACAGAGGAGAGACAGCAGAGAGCGGAGGAGACTCCACCAGGAGACATCAGACCACAGGGGAGAGACAGTAGACAGCAGAGGAGACTCCACCAGGAGACATCAGAGAGTGGAGGAGACTCCACCTGCATACATCAGACCACAGAGGAGAGACAGCAGAGAGCGGAGGAGACTCCACCAGGAGACATCAGACCACAGAGGAGAGACAGCAGAGAGCGGAGGAGACTCCACCAGGAGACATCAGACCACAGAGGAGAGACAGAAGAGAGCAGAGGGGACTCAACCAGGAGACATCAAACCACAGAGGAGAGACAGCAGAGAGTGGAGGAGACTCCACCAGGAGACATCAGACCACAGAGGAGAGACAGCAGAGGAGACTCCACCAGGAGACATCAGACCACAGAGGAGAGACAGCAGAGAGCGGAGGAGACTCCACCAGGAGACATCAGACCACAGAGGAGAGACAGCAGAGAGCGGAGGGAAGAGGTCACCTCAGAGGTAAGATGGAGTAGACGTGAGAACCTGATGCACCTCCTGCGAGCTTCAAAGCCAGCGGGTGTTGAGCCGAGGCTGGAGAGTGGCTTAGATCAGCTGCTAATGATTGTATTCCTATCTGACATCTCTGTTCGATCTCCTGAAGAAGGTCTGGTGCAATTGGTGGATGTGCTGTTCTAGAACCAGTAGCAATATAAGTACGAGCAAGTAAGCTAAGCCATGGGGTTATTCAGCTAATCATTCAGCTAATCAACTTCAGTTGAGATTCAAGGGAGAGAGGTGTGTTAGCCCTGAATGACAGATTGGCAGGGTTGAGCAGATGGGACGTACCAAGCAAAGCACTGAGCAAAGCACTGAGAAAAGCATCGGTAAGCCTGTCAAAACTATAAGCAGAGGGAGATCAAAATCACAGAATAAAAGAATACCGGGGCTGAGCACAGTTCCCTGCAGATGAGAGGGGATTGAACTGTTCCTGTCTTGACGTCGGGTGATTCAAGGTACAAGCAAGACTAACAACACAGCAAACAGTATAACAAACAGTGTTCCTGACAATCTACTCAGCAGTACAGCAAACAGTAGGGATGAGCCTGATGTTCGCCCGTTCACAGAACAGCGAACATTATGGGGCATTTGCGGGAAATTCAAGCGCAGCAGAACGCCCCATAATGCACTGCGAGATCGCATTGCTGTATGATGACTGGCCAAAGCATGCACCTAACCTGAATGTTTTGGCTGATCACAGCATGCTCTGCTGAGAGAGCTGGCCTTTGGCCAATCATGGCTCAGGGGGACTAAGTCCACGCCCCACACTATATAAGGCTGCTTACATAGTGGCCGTGTATAGTGTGTGGACAGAGATAGATTGAGCTAGATTAGGCAGACAGGTTAGTTAGTGGCGTGCAGGCAGTGAATTTAATATATATATACAGTATATTTATAATCTGCATTTAGTGTAGACTAGATATCCAGTGTAGACTTTATATTCAGTCAGTGCAGGCAGTGTAGTATACAGTATATAACACATTGTATTGAAGTGTTTAAGGGGGCACAGTTGGCTGCATATCATGGGCACAGTGAGGCTGCAATTGCGGTTTTTGTTTCAGTATTTTTCAGAAACTTTCAGTTGGTTTGCGCCCCCCAAAAATTTTGAGCACCAGCCGCCACTGATGGCCAGTGGAATACAAGAAAATAATTTTAAGTTATTAATGATATGGTACCAATACCCGGTAGGAGCTGCACAGAATATTCCCCCAAAAGTCAAACAAATGTTGGAGATGTAAGACACATCTGGGTACACTCCTCAACCTTTGGTGGTTGTGTCCCAGGATTGTATCCTCTTGGTCAACTGTACTCGATGTATACGTAGCTATATCAAATATACAAATTGCACAAACTCCGCAGATGGCATTGCTGCCCATTAATCCACAAGTGGCCATTTACCGCGATCCGTGATGCGCCGGGTCTTCTGGACCCGGCAGTCACGGATGTTTGCAGGAGCGTGTCCCAGGGGGATCGCTCTATCATTTGACGGAGCGATCACGTGGTAAACGGCCGCTGCAAGCGGCCATTTACCGTGATCTGTGATGCGCCGGGTCTTCCGGACCCGGCGGTCACAGATGTTTGCGGGAGTGCGCCCCAGGGGGATCGCTCCGTCATTTGATGGAGCGATCACGTGGTAAACAGCCGCTACAAGCAGCCATTTACCGCGATCTGTGATGCGCCGGGTCTTCCGGACCCGGCGGTCACGGATGTTTGCGGTAGCGCACCCCAGGGGGCGCGCGAGTGCAACGTTCTGGGAGAACGTCCATGGACGCCCTCCCAGAATAAACCAACCGCTCTGTAGCTGTCTTTCAGCTATGGCCCGGTCAGCGAGTGGTTAAGGAGAGTCTTTTATGCTTTTTTTAATGGCTGTAAAGGCTGTCATACCAAAATATTGAAAATCTTCTGACTCGCCAAAAATAGTAGAATGGGTAGAGGAAATGCCATATCTGCGGAGAATGGAGGAATTGACTGCAATGTTAAGCGATAATTATGAGAAGTTCCATGCAGTGTGGTCCCCATGGATATCTTTCTGTGCATCCTTGGAGATGAGGCAACTTATGGAGGTAGAATATGTTGTAAAAAAAAGGTAAAGTGGATTGGGGAACAAAGAGGGGTATGAGCCCCTGGATGGGGGGTTGGGCGGTAGGCGGAGAGAATTATATCTCTTTTTTTTTTGGGTGATTGTTTAAAGATTCCTCAATATATGAGGATTATAAGTATGAAGTTGGTCCCTGTATGACATTAAAAAAACCCTTAACGCTGGCCGACTCAAGTACCGGTTTTTAGAGTGGATGGTCCGCTCTTTAGGGATAACAACCGATGTGGCTAAAATTTGCTCGGCTGTTATCCCAAAGGGACAGGAGGGGACGTCCCCCTCTCCCGCCGCCTTCTGCCACTCTTCCCGGGCCTCCCGTCCCACCGGGAGACCCAAGCCACGATCTGGCACTTCCGCTGGCTGGAGTGAGACTGAAAAGAAGCCGGGAATGACTTTCACTTCCGGTTTACTCGGCTGCCAATAATGGCGATTTAAAAAAAAAAAAAAAAGACTATTCAGAATTGCAGGTTTTTTTGCTAACTGAATACTTTGAAGTGCAAAGGAGGGATTTGAGGTCTTTTAGACCGCTGATCCCTCCATAAAGAGTACCCGTCACCACCTATTACTGTCACATGGGATGTTTACATTCATTATAGACCCCAGATCTCTCCATAAAGAGGACCTGTCACCACCTATTACTGTCACATGGGATGTTTTTATGCATTATAGACCCCAGATCTCTCCATAAAGAGGACCTGTCACCTCCTATTACTGTCACATGGGATGTTTACATTCATTATAGACCCCAGATCTCTCCATAAAGAGGACCTGTCACCGTCTATTACTGTCACATGGGATGTTTACATTCATTATAGACCCCAGATCTCTCCATAAAGAGGACCTGTCACCACCTATTACTGTCACATGGGATGTTTACATTCATTATAGACCCCAGATCTCTCCATAAAGAGGACCTGTCACCTCCTATTACTGTCACATGGGATGTTTACATTCCTTGTGACGGCAATAAAAGTAATATAAATGTTTTTTTTTGTTTTTTTTTAAGAGATAATGTAAAAAATAAATAAATAAATACAATAATAAAAAAAGTAAGCACCCCTATCCCCGCTAGCTAGCGCAGAAAAGAAAAAGTGTGCGTAAGTCGCAGCCGCTAATGTAAACGGTGTTCAAATCACACATATGAGGTACATCACCGCGATCATCAGAGTGAGAGCAATAATTCTAGCACTGGACCTCCTCTGTAACTCAAACCTGGTAACCGTAAACATTTTTTTAAAGCATCGCCTCTGGAGATTTTTAGGTACTGTAGTTTGTCGCCATTCCACAAGTTTGCGCAATTTCAAAGTGCTATGTATCTATTTACTCAGCGTAACATCATCTTTCACATTATATCAAAAAATTGAGCTAACTTTACTGTTTTGGTTTTTTTTTGATTCGTGAAGGTGCCTTTTTTCCCCCAAAAAAATGCATTTGAAAGAATGCTGCGCAAATAAGTATGACATATAATATTGCAACAATCGCCATTTTATTCTCTGGGGTCTCTGCTTATATATATATATATATATATATATATATATATATATATATATATATATATATATATACAGTAAAACCTTGGTTTGCGAGCATAATTAAATAATTAATTCCAGAAACATGCTTGTAATCCAAAGCACTTGTATATCAAAGCATTTTTTTTACATCTCTAAGTGTAGCAATAAGTTGCTAAATGTTGTACCTTCATTAAATGTAACCATATTGCTACACTTAGAGGCTCCTCTCTTCTTATTTATACTCAGTTGTGACATGACACTACTCTTATATCAAGACATCGCTTGTATATCAAGGCAAAATTTATTAAAACATTTTGCTTGTCTTGCAAAATGCTCTCAAACCAAGTTACTCTCAAACCAAGGTTTTACTGTATATATAAAAATATATAATGTTTGGGGGTTCTACATCATTTTATAGCAAAAAATACAGAGTTTAACCACTTGCCGACGTCGGCAGAATGGCACGAATAGGCAAATGGGCGTATATATACGAGCTCATGCCCGCGGGACCTGCAGACTCGATGTCTGCCAGTGTCACGGAGCTGCAGAATGGGGGATGCCTGTGTAAACATCTCCCTGTTCTGCCTAGTGACAGGACACTGATCGTCTGCTCCCTCTCATCTGGAGCAGCGATCAATGTCGTGTCACAGTAAGCCTCTCCCGCACACAGTTAGAACACATCCCTAGGACACACTTAACCCCTTCCTAGCCCCCTAGTGCTTAACCCCTTCACTGTCAGTCACATTTACACAGTAATCAGTGCATTTTTATAGCACTGTTCATTGTATAAATGACAATGGTCCCAAAATAGTGTCAAAAGTGTTCGATTTGTCTGCCATAATGTCACAGTCACGATAAAAATCGCTGATCGCCGCCATTACTAGTAAAAAAAAAATTATTAATAAAAATGCCATAAAACTATCCCTTATTTTGTAGACGCTATAACTTTTGCGCAAACCAATCAATAAATGCTTATTGCAATTTTTTTTAACCAAAAAATATGTAAAAAAATACATATCGGCCTAAACTGAGGAAAAAAATTAGGTTTTTGATATATTTTTGGGGGATATTTATTATAGCAAAAAGTAAAAAATATTGCTTTTTTTTTTTTTTTCAAAATTGACGTTCTATTTTTGTTTATAGCGCAAAAAATAAAAACCGCAGAGGTGATCCAATACCACCAAAAGAAAGCTCTATTTGTGGAGAAAAAAGAACATTCATTTTGTTTGGGAGACACTTCACACGACCGCGCAATTGTCAGTTAAAGCAACGCAGTGCAGAATCGCAAAAAGTGCTCTGGTCTTTGGGCAGCCAAATGGTCCGGGGCTGAAGTGGTTAACTTGTAAGCAACAAATGTCAGAAATAGACTTAGGCAGGAAAGGGTTTTAAGGTCTGGTTGCATTATAGCCCTTAACTGAGGGACCTGCTTCTATAAGATGGTGTTTTAATGCTTTGTAAAACTTAATAAAATCATAATTTGGTAAGATGAAGTAGACCTATGAACTCTTCTATATGTTCGGAGAAGACAAAAGGGGTCTATGACCCCCATACTTGGGCACTTTGTAGGACTGAAATGTATTGTATTTTGTGGGTTGGGGTGTATGGCGTAGCTGAAGGAATCTATTCAACTTCTTTTTGTTTAGGCTGTAGGATATGTATGGTCAGCCTTAGGAATAGAAAACATTCTGCTAAAATATATAATTAAAAACAAAAAATAAAAATAAAATACACGGTGTGTAATATAAATATATATAAATATATATATATATATATATGTGTGTGTGTGTGTGTGTGTGTGTAGAGAGGGGAGAGAGAGAGGGGGGGAGATAGAGATTTGAGGGAGAGGGAGGGGGAGAGAGAGAGGGGAGAGAGAGATAGAGGGAGAGGGGAGAGAGAGAGAGAGGGAGCAGGAGGGAGGGAGAGGGAGAGAGAGAGAGAGGGGGGGAGAGATATAGAGAGGGAGAGAGAGGGAGAGGGGTGAAGAGAGGGGAGAGAGAGATAGAGGGAGAGGGGAGAGAGAGAGAGGCAGCAGGAGAGAGGGAGGGAGAGGGAGAGAGAGGGGGGAGAGAGATATAGAGAGGGAGAGAGAGGGAGAGGGGAGAGAGAGAGAGGGAGAGGGGGAGAGGGAGCGGGAGAGAGGGAGGGAGAGGGAGAAAGAGGGAGAGCGGGGAGAGAGGGGGGGAGAGAGAGGGGGAGATAGAGATGAGGGGAGAGGTGTAGAGAGAGAGGGGGGTGATAAAAAGGGGGAGGGAGAGGGAGAGAGAGGGGGGGAGATAAGGGGAGATAGAGATGGGGGGAGATATGGGTAGAGAGAGAGGGGGTGATAAAGAGGGGGAAGAGAAGGGTAGAGAGAGGGGGAGAGGGATGAGGGAGAGGGAGGGAGAGAGAGTGGGAGTGGTAGAGAGGCAGAGAGTGAAAGGGGGAGAGAGAGGAGGGAGGGGAGAGATAAGTACACAAGCAGATCTCCCTGGTGGACTAGGCGGGCTCACCAGAGGTGCGAGTCTAAGCACTAACCGGTGTTTACCAGAGCTCCTGGGGTGGAGATGGGTTTTGCTTCATGTTAGTACCAGGTCACATTCCTCAGGATCTCCACCACCAGGAGGTGAGCAATCCAGTAGTGGATTTAGCAGGTAGGGATCAAACAGAAGCGTAGTCAAGGAACAAGCCAAAGGTTGGTAATGAGTTGTTGTAGGTTGGGATCAAGCAGAAGCGTAGTCAAGGAACAAGCCAAAAGGTCAGTAATGAGTGGTAGTGGAGATAAGGACAGCTGCAGGTGCATAAAAGACAAACAGGAAATGCATGACATTTCTTAAATCAGGAAGTCCATGGGAGGATTAAGGAGTTCAAGTTTCACCAGAAACAAGAGACAAGGCAAGATTGTCTAAGGAATCAGACAGGATGCTGTCCAGCATCTCAGGTGGCTCAGCAAGAAGAGCTACTGCAGGATACAGCAGAAGGTCATGAGTTCAGATCCCATACCCGATAGTAGAACTTGGCAGCCAGTAGTATGTAATGCATATTTCATAGGTCATGTGTACCTAATTCAGAGTTCAAAGGTCAGTAGTAAGTAACACAGAGGTCGGGAGTATGTACTGCACAGTGCAGGAATCAGGGGTAACACACATTCCCCCTTACAAGCAAAAGTCCCCCATTCCAGTATGAACATCTACCTCCCTGAATTGCCAACAGCACAAATACTCCTCCTCTCTGTAAAACTAAATCACCAGACCTCAGATGCAGCAGTACCTGTGAAGAAAGTCCTCCGCCAGCTGGTTCCATGGAGGAGCCTAGGACTTTTCCCAGCTCTACAATGCCTCATCAGAGGCATGGGAGTCATCACGTGAGGGAAGACGTGGCTGGTTAGGTTACAATTTACCTGTCAAATGGCTATAATTGCCGGATGTCGGTTGCTGAATCCCCACCTCCGATCTCTTCTTCAGGTTGAAACTTTCATCTTTAATAACTTAAGCTGGTCAATGTCCAGGAATTTCTGTGAGAGGCCGTCACTGGGAAACGTCTTTATCATTTAGAGAGCCAAATTTAACCAAAATGTGTTTTTTTTTAACTTTTTGGCACAGTGTGTTGGGTCTGTATGGATGTCTTTGTTGCCTAAGTATTTTTTATCCCGTACCTCCTGTCCATTAGGGCATCGCTGTATTAATAACTTCCTGCCAGTGTAACCTTTAAAACTATTGATCTTTATTATATGTTGCAGGGTATTATGGCCGGACGTCCTGTTGCTCCACCTGGACTGGAATATCTTCTTCAGGTGAGATATGTAAAGTGTACCTGTCTAGAGGGCAGCTTACAGTCCCAGACACTGAATCTGAGGCAACAGCTGGTCTGTATAGGAAATCTTTAATGTGGAACTCCAGCCAAACCTGGATGTGGTGGGATAATTGGCTGTGATTCTTAGTGACTTTATCACTCGGGGGTTATACATTTTGACCTATTGACACTAATGGCATTCTAATTCTCCCACTTCCCCACTTCCCACATATACCTATCTCCCCACCTAGGCTCCCATTCCATCACCCTAGGCACCCAACTACTCAACTCTAACACCCATCCATCATCCCAGACATCTATTCCATCACCAAAGGCACTCATCTACTCAACCTTGACACCCATCCATCACCCCAGACTCCCATCACCCTCACCGTCCGTCTACTCAACTCTGACACCTATCCATTACCCCAGGCTCCCAATACCCTCAGCACTCATCTACTCATCCCTGATACCCATCAATCACCCCAGGCTTCCATCCCATCACCCAAGGAACCAATCTACTCACCCCTGACACCCATCCATCACCCCATATTCCCATTCCATCAGCCTAAACACCCATCTACTCAACTCTGACACCCACCCATCTCCCTAGAATTCTATCTTATCACCCTATGCACCCATCTATTCACCCCCGACACCCATCCATCACCCTAGGCACCTACCAACTCATCCCAGTAACCCCTCCTCCCAGGATTCCTTGGAACTCCTCTATTTGCCCCAGACACCTGTTAGACATGGAGGTATTGATGAATATATGAGTGTTGGTAACGGTAATGGTAACTAGGAATATGCTGTTGACTCATCTTTGTTCTGTTTAACAGGTTAATGGACTCTTAATAAAAGAGACAAGTAAGTTATGTTATTGTTTCTTTGTAAAACTCAAATATTTCCACCTTCCACCATTCCTTCATTTGCCCCCGGGTGTCCATTAGTCTTTCACCAATTATCGGAAATCTCTACAAGTGTAGCCAGTTTTTCCTTTTTATCTTCAATAAAATGAAAAGCTTATTTAAGAACCGTTCCTGCTGCTCTTATTGTCAGAGCTGATTAGATCTCCAGATATAACCCATTAACAATGTTGTATTAAATAGAATACAACATGCTTTTGTATATTGCTTCATGTGTTCTTCTTAAAATTCTGTAATTTCAGGGAAAAGTATCTTCCAGATTGCTAGCACGTATGATTTGCTTGGCACCGATGGCCAACTTGTGTACCAAGCCACTGAGAAGCGGAAGTTTTTTGGTCCTCGAATGGATTTAAGGGTTACCAACACCAAAGGAAATAATGTCCTCAACCTTCTTGTGCCTTTAAAATGGTGTAGCTTGCACACCAAGGTATGAAAGACTGATTGTCTATACAGTGGGGTCCTGTGAAATGAGTTAAAACCCTATAAGTAGCATTGATTGTAACCTCCATGTCTAGGTCCTTTTCTTATATGCTACAACCCTCTAATAACATACAAGACATGGACCTCTAGGATTAGTTGCAGATCCCTATAGCCACTGGGCTAGGAATGTGGTGATGAGCCCATTGTCCCCAACGACATGGGGACAAGGTGCCTAGTCACCGGCCATTGCTGCCCCCCTTCTTCCTGGCAAAGTACCCTCTCAATGCTAGGAGCATGTGATCTGGTATGGTTTCAGAGGGAGGGGTGCACAATGACTGCCCCCCATTGCTGGCCAGCAGGATGCATGCCTAGATAAGAGACTTATATGGATTTTTAGGGGGGTTGCACACATTTGTATTTTTTTTAAACGTGTGTGGGGGCCCCATTGGAAATCCATATCAGACCCTTACCTAGGAGAAAGGCCTGATATGGATTTTGAGAACCCACATATTTTTTTTTTAATCAGCAGTGCATGTTGCCTGGTGTGTTTCACAAGGGGGCCATGTGCTTGCCCCCCCCCCCCCCCTTTTCCGGCCACCAAGTTTTAATGCATTGATAGGCATATGGATTTTGATTCAAGGCATGAACTTCTAGGACTAGTGAGATACAAGACATGGTCTCTAGGACTGGTGAGATTCAAGACATGGCCCTCTAGGACTGGTGAGATACAAGGCTTGACCCTCTAGGATATTAAATACGCTAATGGGAGGAAGGAATCCAATGGGAGACCTTCTTATTATTGGACATATGATGTCCGGTACCACATCCTTTGAAAATGAATGCATACACAAAAAAACCTAGCTATAGAAAAGAGGACTTTAATGGTACCACGTGCTTGTATAAAAGAATCAATGTTTTATTACAAGTATTAAAAACATATATGATAAATGATGATATATAAGAGTTTCTTATGTACTTGTAATGATTACATGTAACACTGTTGTCTTCTTAAAACATCATATATGATTTTAATATTTGTATTACCGTAAATCTTTGACTCTTTTATACAAGCATGTGGTACCGTTAAAGTCTTCTTTTCTATAGTTAGGTGTTTTTTGGCCCTCTAGGACTGATGAGATACAAGACATTGCCCTTTAGGACTGGTGAGAAACAAGATATGACCCTCTAGGACTGATGAGATACAAGACATTGCCCTCTAGGACTGGTGAGAAACAAGATATGGCCATCTAGGACTGATGGCATTCAAGACATGACCCTCTGTAGCTGTTCTTTATGGTCTTGCAAAAATAGAAGATATTTACTTCTTGGACTGGTAAGATTCAAGACATGATCTTCTACAACTGGTGTTATATAGGTACGGTCCTCCTAGGACTAGTTAGATATGTTGTACGGTTAGCCAGTTAGATGATCTTCAACAACTGGCAAAATAAGACCTGAAACACTAAAGCTGTGATAATAAAAGTCTTTGTCTTCTAAGACTCGTTAGTAGGGATGAGCTTCGTGTTCGAGTCGAACCCATGTTCGACACGAACATCATGTGTTCGGTCGTTCGCCGAATTACCAACAATATGGGCCATTCGCGCCAAATTCGAGTGGCGAGTCACGGCCCATAATTCACTGCGGCATCGCAGTGCATTGCTGGCTGATGATTGGCCAAGCATGCACTATGACCCGCATGCTTGGCCAATCACAGCACCGTCGGAACGGAGAGCCGTAATTGGCCAAAGCCAAGGAGGCTTTGACCAATTATCGCTCAGGGGTTTTAGTACACGTCCCACACTATATAAGGCGCCTGCGCGGTGGCCCTGTGTAGTGTGTTCTGGCATTCAGACAGAGATAGAGAGAGAAACAGACAGTGTCATTTGATTTAAGTTAGATATAGTAGGCAGGCAAGTCAGTTAGCTGCAGTTACAGTGTATTGTGTATATATGTATGCATCCCAGGTGTTGTGTATATATATATATATATATATATATATATATATATATATATATATACTGTATTCAGTTTAGCTAGATCCTGTTCTTCTCTTCCTAATATACTGACAGGCAGGCAGGTGTTTTTACAGTATTTCTAGTTACTGTAGGCAGGCAGTTGTGCAGCTCACTGCAGGCCAATAGTATGTCTGGAAGGCCAACAAGGAGAGGCAGACAGTCACAAGCCAATAAAAGAGGGCAAGCAGGCTCTTTGTCTAGAGGCAACAGTGCTGGTCGTGGACACGGTGCATCCTCATCAGCACGTGGCCGTGGGACACGCTTGGCCTTTTTTTCGGCAGTTGGCAGTGTTGAGCCGCAACATGCGGAAGACTTGGTCGAGTGGATGACCAAGCCGTCCTCATCCTCCTCATCCTCTCTCATCCAGGCTCAGGGTACTTTGTCTGGCAAAGCAGCTGCCAACATGGCCTCTTCCCTCAGCTCAATGGCATCAGTGACTCCTTCCCTAGCCCCAAAATGTCCTTCTGAGGAGCCTCTCGAACTGTTTGACCACAGTGTTGGGTACATGCTCCAGGAGGATGCCCAGTGTTTTGAAGGCTCCGATGATGGTACTCAGCTAGAGGAAGGCAGTAATGTGAGCCTAGACAGAGGGAGTGTCCAAGAAGGACAGCAATCTGGCAGTCATGTTCCCCCTGCTGCAGCATACTGTCAGGTTTGCTCCAGTGATGAGGAGGGAGGGGATGATGAGGTCACTGACTCCACATAGATGCCTGATAGGAGAGAGGAGGAGGAGGCACATCACCAACGAGGCAGGATGCCCTCCAGGGGCCAGCCTAAGGGCAGCACACTGACTGCATCACACCACAGAGCTCCGCATGTGCAGGGCGCTGCTGTCTCTGCGCGTTATTCCAAAAATTCTTTGGTGTGGGCCTTTTTGAGACGAGTGCATCAGATCGCAACGCTGCTATTTGCAACATATGTCTCAAGCGTATCTCGCATGGCCAAAACATCTCCCGCTTGGGCACCACATGCTTGACCAGACATATGTTGACCTGCCATGCAGTTTGTTGGCAAGCGTACCTAATAGACCCACACTAAAGAACAAAGAGGACCTCTCCTTGCTCCTCATTAGCTGGCATCTCCAACCCCACTATACCTTTTGTCCTCTCTGAGACCTGCACTGAGAGGAATGAAGGTGTAGAATAAGTGTGTCACAGCCAAGTACTTGCGGGCAATCTGCTATCGGTACACCGATGTCAGATTGTACCAGGCAAATTTCCCTGCCCCAGGTGCTGCATCGCAGAAAGAAGTTCGCTCCCAGCCATCCACATGCCCAGCAGTTGAATGCTAGCTTGGCTAAATTGCTAGCACTTCAACTGCTACCTTTTCAGTTGGTAGAATCTGCCCCTTCCGTGAGTTTGTGGAATGTACGGTTCCTCAATGGCAGGTTCCCAAACGCCACTTTTTCTCGTGGAAGGCGATTCCAGCTTTCTACAGGAATGTGGAAGGCAATTTCTTGGCCTTGCTGGACAGGGTGGTCAGCGGTAAGGTGCATATCTCCGCTGACGATTACCTAAGTTTCACGACGCATTGGGTGACTCTGCTGGCAGCTGGGAAAGATGCAGGACAAGGTGCAGTAGTGTTGGAGGTTGTTCCGCCACCACGCCTCCAAAATGCCACTACTGGTGATTCTGACACACCTCTCTCCTCCACCCCTCCTCTTCTTCTTCCTCCATGGCCTCTTCCTGTGCTTTGTCCTCGGAACCAGCGGTGCTCCGTAGGCGTTCAAGGGTCTACGCAAGTACACAGGCCAAAAGATGCCATGCGGTGCTTGAGCTGGTGTGGCAGAGATTATGTCAGCTCTGCAGGGGCAGGTTCAGAAGTGGTTGACGCCACGCCAACCTAAGGCAGGAATGGTGGCTTGCGACAATGGCACCAACCTCCTCTCCGCCCTCCGACAGGGACAACTGACCCATGTGCCCTGTTTGGCTCACGTCCTTAACTTGGTGGTGCAGCGGTTCTTGGGCAGGTACCCGGGCTTACAGAATGTCCTGAGGCAGGCCAGGAAAGTCTGTGTGCATTTCTGCCGGTCATATAATGCCAGTGCTCGGCTGGCAGACCTCCAAAAGGAATTTAACCTGCCCAAAAACCGCCTAATCTGTGACATGCCCACCAGGTGGAACTCAATGTTGGCCATGCTGCAGCGGCTGCACACGCAGCAGAGGGCCATCAATGAGTACTTGTGCGACTATGGCAACAGGACAGGGTCAGGGGAGCTTGTTTTTTTTCCCCATGCCAGTGGGCCATGATCAGGGATGCATGCACTGTCCTGTCACCATTTGAGGAGGCCACGAGGATGGTGAGCAGTGACAGTGCATGCATCAGTGACACTGTCCCCCTTGTCCACCTGTTGGAGCACACGCTGCGTGGAATAATGGACAGGGCACTTGAGGCAGAACAGAGGCAGGAAGAAGAGGACTTCCTTACCTCTCAAGGCCCCCTTTATCCAGACAGTGTTCCTGCATGCTCGCCGATCACACAGGAAGAGGACAAGGAGGAGGATTGTGTCAGCATGGAGGTGGAGCCTGGCACTCAGCATCAGCAGCAGTCTTTAAGGGATCATTTACAGTCCCAAGAAACCAATGGACTTGTACGTGGCTGGGAGGAGTTGGCTGCGGATCATGTCGTCCTTAGTGACCCAGAGGACTCTGGACCGAATGCCTCAGCAAACCTACGCTGCATGGTCTCCCTGATCCTGCAAAGCCTGTGGAAGGATCCTCGTATTCGTGGTATCAAGGAGAGGGATCAATACTGGCTGGCAACCCTCCTTGATAAACGTTACAAGGGTAAGGTTGCGGACCTTATCTTGCCGTCGCAGAGGATGAAACATCTTTGGGAGGCCTTGCAGAAAGGTCTGTGCAACGCGTTCCCAGAGACTGGGAGGTTACAAACTCCTGTTCCTGGACAACGTGTTGCTGAGGCTTCGGTCAGTCAAAGAAGGAGCGGTGGAGAAGGTGGCTGTCTGACCGATGCGTTCAGACAATTTTTTAGTCCGCAGCCCCAAGGTATGATCAGTTCCAGCAACCATCGCCAGCGCCTGTTTTACATGGTGCAGGAATACCTAGGGGTAAGATCTGAGTTGGACACCTTTCCCACCGAAAATCCTCTGGGTTACTGGGTCTTGAGGATGGATCACTGGCCAGAGCTTGCACAGTATGCAATTGAGCTACTGGCCTGTCCTGCATCCAGAGTTCTGGAGGCTTTGTAACCGATCACAGGGTGCGTCTGTCCACCGACTCGGTCGATCGACTGACCTTCATATAAATTTATTAGTCTTGGATCGATCACCCCCAGCTACCAAGCACCTGATGCTGATGTAACCGAATAATTTTTTTTGAAATGTCAGATCCCTTTAAGACTGCCTATGCTGATGCTGAGTGACTATGCTGTTATGCTGAGTAATTATCCTCTTCCTCCTCAATGATCTTGCTGATAGCTTGTAAGAACATTTTTGGTTCTGGGCGCCGACACGAGTGGCTAAGGCCCAATTTTTCAGCCCCTGTTTAACAGGGGTGTGTAATTACAATTTTTGATGCAATACTTTGCAGCAGGGCTCGTTCCTGCGCTACAACTAGAGTATCTGTGAGGGCTTATGCCCCGTACACACGGTCAGACTTTGTTCGGACATTTTGACAACAAAATCCTAGGATTTTTTCAGACGGATGTTGGCTCAAACTTGTATTGCATACACACGGTCACACAAAGTTGTCGGTAAATCCAATCGTTCTAAACGCGGTGACGTAAAACACGTACATCAGGACTATAAACGGGGCAGTGGCCAATAGCTTTCATCTCTTTATTTATTCTGAGCATGCGTGGCACTTTGTCCGTCAGATTTGTGTACACAGGATCGGAATTTCCGACAACGGATTTTGTTGTCAGAAAATTTTATATCCTGCTCTCAAACTTTGTGTGTCGGAAAATCCGATGGAAAATGTGTGATGGAGCCTACACACGGTCGGAATTTCCAACAACAAGGTCCTATCACACATTTTCTGTCGAAAAATCTGACCGTGTGTACGGGGCATTACAGTGTTGTGGCAACACCAACAGCTAAGGCCCAAATTTCTGCTGAGTATATAGGGCAGGCCCCTACTTTCAAACATCCAACTTACAAACGACTCCTTCTTGCAAACGGAAGAAGACAACAGGAAGTGAGATGAAATCTACCCCTAGGAAGGGAAATTCTTTCCTGTAAGAGTTGATATGGGAAAAACGTTTCTCCTTTCCACTGATGCTTTATCACCAATCCTTGTTTCACTAAAAAACCCAAATTTTCTAAAAACATTTGTCATTGGGACAGAAAGTGAGGTGAAATCTTCTGAACAGGAGCACAGACAGCAAAACAAACGTCACAGGGGTGATAACCCTTCCCTATGTTTTCCAAAAAGCTTAAAATAGATTTTTTGGCTGGAGCTAAACACGTTAAAAATGTACCCGTTCAAAATTACAAAGAGATTCTACTTAACAACAAACCTACAGTCCCTGTCTTGTTTGCACCGCCTGTATACTGCTGTTCAGAGTATATAGGGCCTGGTGGCCCCACACCTTTCCTTATTTTAATTTGGGTGCGGGGTTCCCCTTAATATCCATACAAGACCCAAAGGGCCTGGTAATGGACTGGGGGGTACCCATGCTGTTTATCTCACTGATTTTCATCCATATTGTCAGGACCCGACTTTACATCAAAGCCGCAAGCAGTTTTAAATGACTTTTATTCCTTTAAAAATGACATTTTGTGCAGGGACTGTTCTAAGCACGGGAAACACGCACCACTTTACAGGCATACTATAGACACCCCCCAGGTACGATTTTTAAAGGAATATTTCACTTTTTTTTTTTTTTTACTTTAAGCATCATTAAAATCACTGCTCCCGAAAAAACGGGCGTTTTTAAAACTTTTTTTGCATTGATATATGTCCCCTGGGTCAGGACCCGGATCGCCAAACCCTTTTTAGGACAATACCATGCAAATTGGCCTTTAAAATCAGCACTTTTGATTTCAAATGTTCGAGTCCCATAGACGTCAATGGGGTTCTAACGTTCGTGCGAATTTTCGGTCCGTTCGCAGGTTCTGGTGCGAACCGAACTGGGGGGGGTGTTCGGCTCATCCCTACTCGTTAGATATAAGGCACAAACTTATAGAGCTAGTTATATCAAAGCCATGGACCTCTAGGACCAGTACAAAAGAGCATATGGATTTTTAGGACTGATGACATCAGTGGCGGCTGGTGAAGTTTTTGGATAGGGGGGCGCTTTTTTGACCCCTCCCACTTGGTGAAAATGGGTGTGGTTTCAGCAAAATAGTGGGCGTGGCTCTAAGGTGGTTTGGTTAGCGTCTCAGATGAACGAGGGATGGAGGGAGAGGGAGAGAGGGACAGCAAGCCCAGATCCTACACAACTATAGAAATATGTGTATTCTAGAAATGCAGCCTCTGTCCCCACCAAATGCAGCCTCTGCCCCCCCAAATGCAGCCTCTGTCCCCCCCCCAAATGCAGCATGCCTGTGTCCCATTACATGCAGCCTGCCTATGTCCCATTAAATGCAGCATGCCTGTGTCCCATTAAATGCAGCATGCCTGTGTCCCATTACAAGCAGCATGCCTATGTCCCATTAAATGCAGCATGCCTGTGTCCCATTAAAGGCAGCCTCTGTTCCCATTAAATACAGCATGCCTGTGTCCCATTAAATGCAGCCTCTGTTCCCCCAAATGCAGCATGCCTGTGTCCCATTAAATGCAGCCTCTGTACCCATTAAATGCAGCATGCCTGTATCCCATTAAATGCAGCCTCTGTCCCCCCCAAATGCAGCCTCTGCCCCCCCCCAAATGCAGCCTCTGCCCCCCCCCCCACAAATACAGCCCCTGCCCCCCAAATGCAACCTCTGCCCCTCCAAATGCAGCTTCTGCCCCCCCAAATACAGCCTCTGCCCCCCAAATGCAGCCTCTGCCCCTCCCAAATGCAGCCTCTGTCCCCCCCATATACAGCCCCTATCTACCCCCAAAATGCAGCCTCTGCCCCCCAAATGCAGCCTCTGTCCCCCCCAAAATGCAGCCTCTGCCCCCCCCCAATGCAGCCTCTGTCCCCCCCCCAAATGTAGGCTCTGTCACTTCGAACCCCCCCCAGGCGCCCCTAAGAACGAGCCGCCACTGGATGACATACAAGTCTCTGGTCTCTAGGACCGGTGTGATACAACATATGGTCTTATGCCCCGTACACACGGTCGGACATTGATCGGACATTCCGACAACAAAATCCTAGGATTTTTTCCGACGGATGTTGGCTCAAACTTGTCTTGCATACACACGGTCACACAAAGTTGTCGGAAAATCCGATCGTTCTAAACGCGGTTACGTAAAACACATATGTTGGGACTATAAACGGGGCAGTGGCCAATAGCTTTCATCTCTTTATTTATTCTGAGCATGCGTGGCACTTTGTCCGTCGGATTTGTGTACACACGATCAGAATTTCCGACAACGGATTTTGTTGTCGGAAAATTTTATAGCCTGCTCTCAAATTTTGTGTGTCGGAAAATCCGATGGAAAATGTGTGATGGAGCCCACACACGGTCGGAATTTCTGACAACAAGGTCCTATCACACATTTTCCATCGGAAAATCCGACCGTGTGTACAGGGCATTAGACTGGTGAAAACAAATGCACAGCTTTGCGAACTAAAGGGACTGATGGAATATAAAACCTGGTCATCTGGGTGGAGCTGGTTACAAGACTTGGTCCACTAAAGTTGGTTAGATATAAAATATGTTCCTCTTCCTTTAGGACTGATAATAACAAGTAGTGGACCCAGTTAAACCTCCTGGACAGTCCAAGTACAGTTCTGGATATGGTAACCAAACTCATTAGACAACCTCTTGTGACAATGTTTTATTATAGTTGCAGGTCTCCAGTTCCTCTGGGGAGCTCCTCGGCTACATAGTCGAACAGTGGACAAGTTTAACCTTAAGCTTCCACATCTTGGATCCGTCGGGACTTGTTTGTCTTAAAGTGAAAGGTCCAGGATGGGGGGCAGGCTTCATGTCTGACCTCCATTATAAGGTCAGTCTATCAACAAGTGTTAAATGCTTTAAAAATAAAACTTGTAGAAAATATCATCAGGGTACCACTGACACGTGGTTGAGGTGAACATCTACCATGCTTCCTGCCCACTGTGGACTTTTATTAGTTTGTTGAAGGGGAAACATTTTCACAAAATATTTTCCACACCTGTCACCCAGTTTTAGAACCTGACATAAGAAAAAACAGAAAAACTGTTTTAATGCCTTTTTTGTTTTTTTGCATTTTTTTTTTAGAAAAGTTCAGCGCTAAAAAAAATGCACAAATACCGAATATAAGCCGAGGCACCTAATTTTACCACAAAAAACTGGGAAAAGGTATTAACTCGAGTATAAACCTAGGGTGAGAAATGCGCAGATACTGTAAGTGGAAAAGAGGGTCGTCAATGCCCATTTGCAGCCTCACTGTACCCATTTGCATGCCTCACTGTGCCCATTTGCAGCCATAGGTCCCCCGAACTTCAAACTCGGTAGTTAAGGGTTCCTAGATGCCCCCTAGCTGCAGCCAAAATTTGGGGTCTCTGTACCCAAAGGGTCCTGAAATGACATTGCTGCAGATGGACACAGTTGACCGACTTTGGGGCCCCGTATCTCGGGGCCACTTGGTACTAGAAACCCCAAACTTGGTGTGCAAACCCAGTGGAAATAGCACTACAACATATCCAGTTGTGGTTCCTAGAACCAAGTGGCCCTGAGATACAGGGCCCCAAAGTCAGTTCAGAAAATGTCAAGCACTCTTCTGCAGCAGAGAATGACATTTTGGAACCAACTTTGGGGCCCCGTATCTCATGGCCACTTGGTGCTAGGAACCCCAGCTTTGGATATGTTGTAGTGCTAGTTCCACTGGGTTTGCACACCACATTTGGGATTCCTAGCACCAAGTGGCCCCAAGATACGGGGCCCCAAAATCAGTTCGGAAAATGTCATTTTCTGCTGCAGAAAAGTGCTTGATTTGAGTATAAGCCGAGGGGGGCACTTTTAGCACAAAAAAAGTACTGAAAAACTCGGCTTATACTCGAGTATATACGGTATTAGTAGTGCCTATAAGTAAAACACAGTAATATAGCGCATAAGTGAACACACTATTTGAGTGACAATATTCAAAACACCAATAACATTAAATGCAAGAAGGAATAAAAAATCCAAATGAAGAGCCAAGGAAAGGTTGGTGACCTTCCCAGAGTGCAGCAAAAGGAGGAAAGATGTAAGTGCCAATAGACCTCCAAGCCTCCACACAGCAAGGCCGCACATCACCTCAGTGCATGACCTCAGTGCATGACCCTTATCCAAGCATGCAGCCCAGCAGGTCAGGAAAAGGGGGAAGGGGGGCGAACGAGCAATGGGGGAGTGCTTTGGGGTGGGGGACTTCTCCCACCCCAAATCACTTTGTCCCCATGTTGATGGGGACAAAGGCCATTTCCCGACAACCCTGGGCTGTGGTTGTGGGGGTCTGTGAACAGGGGACTTTAACAAGGGGGCACCCAGATTCCAGCCCCCTTCCTATGTGAATAAGTATGGGGTACAATGTACCCCTACCTATTCACCAAAGAAGTGTGAAAAATAAAGACAGGAAGCAGTTTATCCTTTATAAAAAAAATTAAAAAACAATGTCCCCCACGCCATTTTTTTTTTCAATTTTTTTTAGCCGGCAATGTTTTTTATTCAGCTGTCAGCAGGGAATCCCATTGACAGCTGATGACTCATACGTTGCTAAGGAGGCTGCAGCCAGCTTCCTGGCCCGCTTCTAAACATCCAGCTATTCATCAGGGCTTAGAATGCACTGTGTGGTGTAGGTGTTCGCCGAACGGGTCAACAGGCGATGATCGGGCCAAACTTTTGCTTGGCCCGAACAGTTCACCCATCTCTAATAATTACCACTTGGTTCTGGCTACCAGGAGATTCATTAACTCCACCCAGCCTTGCTGTCTGTGCCTTAACATTTTACCAAAGTTCCTGACTTAGCCCCTGCCCACTGTGACCTCTTTCTATCTGTTACCCCAGCTATTCTGTTCCAGTCCAACCCAGTCAATGCCTGTTTCTCCTTGCTTCTTTGTTTGGCCACATTATTGTATGTACAGCATGTGGCCATATATATGTGGACCCACCTCCATCCATTGAATCCAGGTGTTTCCAGTGAAGGGTACAGTTATTACGAGATTGTTCAAAGATGTTGTAGAAAATTGTGCTCTTCCAACCTTGTGATAACAGTTTGGTGAAGACCCTTTTCTTTTCCACCATGACTGACCCGTGTACAAAAAAGACATGGTGTGACATGGAATGCATTGTAACACCAATGGTACGCCAGGTCTTCTCAATGAAAAAATTAAGACCTCGACAATAGAAACCAATTCCCAAATTTGGTAGAAAGTCCCCCCAGAAACGTGGAGGATATTATAGTCGTAAAGGGGTCCACAAACATTTTGCTATATACTATAGTTATATTGAACTGCCAAAATGTACTTTGGAGTCCTCTGTGTGCTTTACCATTCTGCTCACCTCTGAATCTGCAATATTTCAAACTTTGGCTTCCTTTGTAATGATGTCCACTGAGGCTAATCAGTACATAATTGCTCCACTGCTGAGGACATTCATCTAGACAGAATACATGTAAATGACAAGAAAATTATAGAAAATCCCAAAATTTTAGTTGTCACCAGAACAGGAATTGAGGGGAAATCTTCACATGAAATGTTTTGACTTTAGATGTACTTTAACCCTTTAGCTTGAACCCTCTCCTTCAACTCTACAATGTCCTTGGTGCGTTCTATGTGAAGTATGGAGTTCTATGAAGAAGTCTGACTCATGAAGACTCTTCTGAGAGTTATTTTACAGAAGAGAGATTAATGCTGAAATGTGCGAGGGGCTCTATTAAACTGAATATGTGTCCTTAAAATGGGATAATTATGAGCTATGAGAATCATTTAAGGGAAGTTTCACATTTGTTCCAATATAAACAGAGCCCATGAAATTGGGAGAGTTTATTGGGATTTGGGAATAGGAACTGAAATATTTTGAACTTTATATAGAAAACGTGTAATGTCTTCTCCTCTTCTAATTGATCTTCTCAATGTAGACACTCTGTTGGTCATGATGATCCCCTGTCTTCTCCCTCCAGGTTCTATCTGCTGACAAAACCACACAAATTGGGGTCATCACACGTGTGTGGCGGGGGTTAAGCAAGGAGATGTTCAGCTGTAAGGACAACTATACTATCAATTTCCCGATGGATCTCCATGTCTCCATGAAAGCCATGCTGATGGCTTGCACCCTGTTCATTGTGAGTCTGAGCCGGAGAACACTGCAATGTGTGAGGGTGGAGAGAACACTGAAATGTCGAAGATTATCTGTGCTGTATTCTCTTCTTATCTTCATGTCTTCTGCACACTTTCTGCTTGATCTGTCTGTCCCATGTCTTCTATACACTTCCTGTGTTATCTGTCCTGTGTCCTCTGTACACTTCCTGTGTTATTTGTCCCATGTCCTTCGTACATTTCCTGTGTTATTTGTCCCATGTCCTTTGTACACTTCCTGTGTTATCTGTCCTGTGTCCTCTGTACATGTCTTGATTTATCTGTTCTGTGTCCTCTGTACATTTCCTGTGTTATCTGTCCTGTGTCCTCTGTACACTTCCTGTGTTATCTGTCCCATGTCCTCTGTACACTTCCTGTGTTATCTGTCCTGTGTCCTCTGTACACTTCCTGTATTATCTGTCTCATGTCCTCTATACACTTCCTGTGTTATCTGTCCCATGTCCTCTGTACACTTCCTGTGTTATCTGTCCCATGTCCTCTGTACACTTCCTGTGTTATCTGTCCCGTGTCCTCTGTACATGTCTTGATTTATCTGTTCTGTGTCCTCTGTACACTTCCTGTGTTATCTGTCCCATGTCCTTTGTACACTTCCTGTGTTATTTGTCCCATGTCCTTCGTACACTTCCTGTGTTATCTGTCCTGTGTCCTCTGTACATGTCTTAATTTATCTGTTCTGTGTCCTCTGTACACTTCCTGTGTTATCTGTCCCATGTCCTTTGTACACTTCCTGTGTTATTTGTCCTGTGTCCTCTGTACATGTCTTGATTTATCTGTTCTGTGTCCTCTGTACACTTCCTGTGTTATCTGTCCCATGTCCTCTGTACACTTCCTGTGTTATCTGTCCCGGGTCCTCTGTACACTTCTTGTGTTATCTGTCCTGTGTCCTCTGTACACTTCCTGTGTTATCTGTCCCATGTCCTCTGTACAATTCCTGTGTTATCTGTCCCGTGTCCTCTGTACAGTTCTTGTGTTATCTGACCCATGTCCTCTGTACACTTCCTGTGTTATCTGTCCCATGTCCTCTGTACACTTCCTGTGTTATCTGTCCCATGTCCTCTGTACACTTCCTGTGTTATCTGTCCTGTGTCCTCTGTACACTTCCTGTGTTATCTGTCCCATGTCCTCTGTACACTTCCTGTGTTATTTGTCCCATGTCCTCTGTACACTTCTTCTGTTATCTGTCCTGTGTCCTCTGTACACTTCTTGTGTTATCTGACCCATGTCCTCTGAACACTTCCTGTGTTATCTGTCCCATGTCCTCTGTACAATTCCTGTGTTATCTGTCCCGTGTCCTCTGTACACTTCTTGTGTTATCTGACCCATGTCCTCTGTACACTTCCTGTGTTATCTGTCCCCTGTCCACTTCCTGTGTTATCTGTCCTGTGTCCTCTGTACACTTCTTGTGTTATCTGACCCATGTCCTCTGTACACTTCCTCTGTTATCTGTCCCATGTCCTCTGTACACTTCCTGTGTTATCTGTCCCATGTCCTCTGTACACTTCTTGTGTTATCTTTCCCCCTGTATTTTGTACACATCCTGTGTTATCTGTCCCATGTCCTCTGAACACTTCCTTTGTTATCTGTCCCATGTCCTCTGTACACTTCCTGTGTTATCTGTCCCGGGTCCTCTGTACACTTCTTGTGTTATCTGTCCTGTGTCCTCTGTACACTTCTTGTGTTATCTGACCCGTGTCCTCTGTACACTTCCTGTGTTATCTGCCCTGTGTCCTCTGTACACTTCCTGTGTTATCTGTCCCATGTCCTCTGTACAATTCCTGTTTTATCTGTCCTGTGTCCTCTGTACACTTCTTGTGTTATCTGACCCATGTCCTCTGTACACTTCCTGTGTTATCTGTCCCCTGTCCTCTGTACATTTCCTGTGTTATCTGTCCTGTGTCCTCTGTACACTTCTTGTCTTATCTGACCCATGTCCTCTGTACACTTCCTGTGTTATCTGTCCTGTGTCCTCTGTACAATTCCTGTGTTATCTGTCCCATGTCCTCTGTACACTTCCTGTGTTATCTGTCCCCTGTCCTCTGTACACTTCCTGTGTTATCTGTCCCGGGTCCTCTGTACACTTCTTGTGTTATCTGTCCTGTGTCCTCTGTACACTTCTTGTGTTATCTGTCCTGTGTCCTCTGTACACTTCTTGTGTTATCTAACCCATGTCCTCTGTACACTTCCTGTGTTATCTGTCCTGTGTCCTCTGTACACTTCCTGTGTTATCTGTCCCATGTCCTCTGTACACTTCCTGTGTTATTTGTCCCATGTCCTCTGTACACTTCTTCTGTTATCTGTCCTGTGTCCTCTGTACACTTCTTGTGTTATCTGACCCATGTCCTCTGAACACTTCCTGTGTTATCTGTCCCATGTCCTCTGTACACTTCTTGTGTTATCTTTCCCCCTGTATTTTATACACATCCTGTGTTATCTGTCCCATGTCCTCTGAACACTTCCTGTGTTATCTGTCCCATGTCCTTTTTACACTTCCTGTGTTATCTGTCTCATCTGTATATACTGTATCTGTAATGCTGAGCTGTATACTCTGTTCTGTGATGCTGAGCTGTATACTCCTAACACTATGGGTGGAAGAAAGTGGAATACAGGGGACAGAGTGGGCGGATTCTATAAGGGGTGGGGCTTTTGGGAAGTGGGAGGGGTCAAAAAGGAAGGGTGGGGTTTGGCACCCCACCATCCTAAAACTACTGTATACCGTATCTGTGGTACTGATCTATATAACGTATCTGTGGTGCTGATCTGTATACTGTATCTGTGGTGCTGATCTGTATACCGTATCTGTGGTGCTGATTTGTATACCGTATCTGTGGTGCTGATCTGTATACCGTATCTGTGGTGCTGATCTGTATACCGTATCTGTGGTGCTGATCTGTATACCGTATCTGTGGTGCTAATCTGTATACCGTATCTGTGGTGCTGATCTGTATACCGTATCTGTGGTGCTGATCTGTATACCATATCTGTGGTGCTGATCTGTATACCATATCTGTGGTGCTGATCTGTATACCATATCTGTGGTGCTGATCTGTATACCGTATCTGTGGTGCTAATCTGTATACTGTATCTGTCGTTCTGATTTAAATACCGTATCTGCCGTTCTGATCAGCACCACAGATACAGTATACAGATCAGAACGGCAGATACGGTATATAAATCAGAACGACAGATACAGTATACAGATTAGCACCACAGATACGGTATACAGATCAGCACCACAGATACGGTATACAGATCTGTATACCGTATCTGTGGTGCTAATCTGTATACCGTATCTGTCGTTCTGATCGGTATACCGTATCTGTGGTGGTAATCTGTATACCGTATCTGTCGTTCTGATCTGTATACTGTATATGTGGTGCTGATCTGTATACCGTATCTGTGGTGCTGATCTGTATACCGTATCTGTGGTGCTGAGCTATATACCGTATCTCTGGTGCTGAGCTATATACCGTATCTCTGGTGCTGAGCTGTATACTGTATCTGTAATGCTGAGCTGTATACTCTGTTCTGTGATGCTGAGCTGTATACTCTGTTCTGTGATGCTGATCTGTATACTCCTAACACTATGGGTGGAAGAAAGTGGAATACAGGGGACGGAGTGAGTGGATTCTGTAAGGGGTGGGGCTTATGGAAAGTGGAAGGGGGTCAAAAAGGAAGGGCGGGGTAGGCACCCCCATCCTAAAACTTCACCAGCCGCCACTGGTAACAACAGTTCCCCAACGGCATCTGGGAAGGAGGTGAGGACTGGTAATAATGTGGTCGGTCCCGCCTCTCTCCTTCTATCCGCCAATGTGTGTGTCTTTTCAGAGGTGGAAAAACTTGGTAGGAACCCAATCAAATGGGTCTAACCCTCCCCTGATCCACCAATATTTTAAAAAAAATAATTTTTGTTCAGATGCCCCTTTCTATCATGTTGGAAGTCATGGAGCATTTATTTGGGATGACCAGAACTCTTTTTTTGTCTTTCAGGACCTTCTAAATGAAGAGCGCAGGTGCCAACAACAGTCCCATGCTGTGAGCCACCACTGATTGGAGGATATGCCAGCCAATCCGCAGACTTGTCTCTTCCAAAAGATCATACGTGTTCTGTACATGTCAAACATAGAATAAACGGGCTGTATGAACATCCTCTGGTTTTAATTCTCTTAGGGCTGGGTTCACACTTATGCGAATTGGATTGTGAGTTTCCCTGCATCCAATTTGCATAGCAGGGGATTGTGGTAGGCTCTTTATGGACCCAGTTCACACCTCTCCGCAGCAGCTCAGATGCGAATTGCGCAGGAGTCGTGTGCATCTATTGGTCCATTTCAGGCCTGAATTCAGCCAAAAATTCTGGCTGAAATCGGACCTGAAATCGGACCCCCTGCTGTGAGCCGCTCTGTGCAGCAGTATGAACCCAGCCTACTATAAAAAAAAAAATGAATAGGGAAAAAGGAGGCGGGGTTATTGGTATATGATTATTATATACATCACATGGCAAAGGACCCCCAGAGCTCTGTGTCTAAGCTAAAGAGACCACATGGTACAACTGCCTGCTTTGTGACTCGGTCTGTCGGATTGAAACTTCCTACTGGGCCATGTGATAAGGGCGGAGTCACTGCTGTGATAAGGGCGGAGTCACTACTGTTATAAGGACAGAGTCACAATTTGAATTGTGTAAATAATGAGAATTTGCTTCAGCACAGCTGAGAGGGATGGAAGGCTTACAAGTGAAAAGGAGACTAGAGCGCCACCTGCTGCTATAAAATAAAACCAAAATATTCACCTACAATGTGTCATATTGACCTGATTGATGAAAGAGATATGTGTATATAGAGTATATATGGATACAAATGTAGATTATTTATAGTTCTGATCATAATAAATAAATTAAATCTGTAATATTGTAGCTCCACATAATTGAAAGAAAAACTTGTTCTTGTTGTTCTTTGTCCTGCATTGTGTGCATACCAGGGACCCGGACACAGTGGGGGATGGGGGGTCCACACTGCCAGAGAATTTTGTTTTTGTTATATGTAGAGGATGATAAGAGCATCAACAAAGGGTCTGTCCGGGCGTGTGTGGCAGAGAATGGTGTAGCCATCCTATTGGTCAGTGAAACCACCCATCATAAAAAAAACTCCTGCAGTGCCTCCATCTTTCTCTCTCCCCTCCCCTGCATTGCCCCATTCTTCTCTATCCCCTCCCCTGCAGTGCCCATTCTTCTCTCTCCCCTCCCCTGCAGTCCCCATTCTTCTCCCCCCCCTCTTCTTCAGTGCCTCCATCTTTATCCCTCCCCTCTCCTGCAGTGCTTCCATCCACCTCTCTCTCCCCTTCTGCAGTGCCTCCACCCTTCTCTCTCCCCTCTCCTGCAGTGCCTCCATCCACCTATTTCTCCCCTTCTGCAGTGCCTTCAACCTTCTCTCTCCCCTGTCCTGCAGTGCCACCATCCTTCTCTCTACCCCTCCCCTGAAGTGCCTCCATGCTTCTCCCCCCTCCTGCAGTGCCTCCAACCATCTCTCTCCCCTCTCTTGCAGTGCCTCCATCCTCCTTTCTCCCCCCTCTCCTGCAGTGCCTTCATCCTTCTCCCCCCTCCTGCATTGCCTCCAACCTTCTCTCTCCCCTCTCCTGCAATGCCTCCATCCTTCTTTCTCCCCCTCTCCTGCAGTGCATCCATCCTTCTCCAACCCCCTGCAGTGCCTCCACCCTTCTCTCTCTCTCCTGCAGTGCCTCCATCCACCTCTCTCTTAACTTCTGCAGTGCCTCCATCCACCTCTTTCTCCCCTTCTGCAGTGCCTCCATCCTTCTCTCTCCCCTCTCCTGCAGTGCCTCCATCCTTCTCTCTCCCCTCTCCTGCAGTGCCTCCATCCTTCTCTCTCCCCTCTCCTGCAGTGCTTCCATCCTTCACTCTCACCTCTCCTGCAATGCATCCATCCTTCTCTCTCCCCCTGCCCTGTAGTGCGTCTATCCTTCTCCCCCCTCCTGCAGTGCCTCCATCCACCTCTCTCTCCCCTCCTGCAGTGCCTCCATCCTTCTCTCTCCCCCCTGCCCTGCAGTGCCTCCATCCTTCTCCCCCCTCCTGCAGTGCCTCCATCCACCTCTCTCTCCCCCCTTCTGCAGTGCCTTCAAACTTCTCTCTCCCCTCTCCTGCAGTGCCTCCAACCTTCTCTCTCCCCTCTCCTGCAGTGCCTCCATCCTTCTCTCTCTCCCCTCTCCTGCAGTGCCTCCATCCTTCTCCCCCCTCCTGCAGTGCTCCCAACTTTCTCTCTCCCCTCTCCTGCAGTGCCTCCAACCTTCTCTCTCCCCTCTCCTGCAGTGCCTCCATCCTTCTCTCTCTCCCTTCTCCTGCAGTGCCTCCATCCTTCTCCTCCCTCCTGCAGTGCTTCCAACCTTATCTCTCCCCTCTCCGGCAGTGCCTCCATCCTTCTCACTCCCCTCTCCTGCAGTGCCTCCATCCTTCTCTCTCCCCCCTCCCCTGCAGTGCCTCCATCCTTCTCTCCCCTCCTGCAGTGCCTCCATCCACCTCTCTCTCCCCTTCTGCAGTGCCTTCAACCCTCTCTCTCCCCTCTCCTGCAGTGTCTTCAACTTTCTTTCTCCCCTCTCCTGCATTGCCTCCATCCCTCTCTCTCCCCCCTCTCCTGCAGTGCCTTCATCCTTCTCCCCCCTCCTGCAGGGCCTCCAACCTTATCTCTCCCCTCTCCTGCAGTGCCTCCATCCTTCTCTCTCTCCCCTCTCCTGCAGTGCCTCCATCCTTCTCCCCCCTCCTGCAGTGCTCCCAACCTTCTCTCTCCCCTCTCCTGCAGTGCCTCCAACCTTCTCTCTCCCCTCTCCTGCAGTGCCTCCATCCTTCTCTCTCTCCCCTCTCCTGCAGTGCCTCCATCCTTCTCCCCCCTCCTGCAGTGCTTCCAACCTTCTCTCTCCCCTCTCCTGCAGTGCCTCCAACCTTCTCTCTCCCCTCTCCTGCAGTGCCTCCATCCTTCTCTCTCTCCCCTCTCCTGCAGTGCCTCCATCCTTCTCCCCCCTCCTGCAGTGCTCCCAACCTTCTCTCTCCCCTCTCCTGCAGTGCCTCCAACCTTATCTCTCCCCTCTCCTGCAGTGCCTCCATCCTTCTCTCTCCCCTCTCCTGCAGTGGACCCATCCTCACTCCCCTCCCCATGCAGTGCCCCCATGCTTCTCTCTTCCCTCGCCTGCAGTGCCTCCATCCTTTTCTCTCCCTTCCCCAGCAGTGCACCTATCCTCACTCCCCTCTCCTGCAGTGCCCCCATCCTTCTCTTTCCCCTTCCCTGAAGTGCATGTATCCTTCTCTCTTCCCTCCCCTGCAGTGTACCATTGTATACTATTTCCTCCCCTGCAGTGCACCTATCCTACTTAGGCCTCTCTCCTTCGGTGCACACAATGGCAGGGCAATGTCATCCAGTGAATAGGGCAAAAATGCCAAACTGCCCCCCAGGAGTCAGGAGCAGGGGTTAGAGACACATAAGCCCTCCCCTGGTTGCGGAATGTGCTTGTGCAATTATTACCTCTTACTGAGGAATGAGAAACTTGCTTTTTATTTGTGTTGAAATTCAGGGGCGTAACTAGAAATAGCAGGGCCCCATAGCAAAATGTTGTATGGGGCCCCCCTGCAAACAGCCCCCCCCCCCCCACAGCTGCCCTAGTGTCAATGCAGCGTGAACTGTGCCACATACAGCGTGACCTGTGTCCAATGCAGCGTGACCTGTGCCCCATACAGCATGACCTGTGCCCAATACAGCCTGGTCTGCCTGTGCCCCATACAGCCCCACCTATGCAGAGGAAGAGGCAAGCCACCCGGATCAGCAGAGAGCGGGATTGCCCGCTGTAATAGCTTTCATTTGAATTTCCTGTCTTCCCGGGGCTCATCGTCACATAGCCCCACCTCTTGGCCCGACGCCTTTGATGACGTCACATGTCCCGCATTGGATCGGCGTTCTGTCTATCAAAGGCACCGGGCCAAAAGGTGGAGCTATGTGATGTGAGCCCCGGGAACACTGGAAGTTCTAATGAAAGCTCTTACATTGGGCAATTCAGCTCTCTGCTGATACGGACAGCTCGCCTCTTCCTTTCCTCTCTCTTCCCCTGGCTGGGAGACTATGCCGGCGGTGCTCTTATCCTCACCTTGTCCCACTCGGCTGCAGGCCCCATAGCGCCCGCATGGGTCGCTATGGTGGTAGTTACGCCCCTGTTGAAATTATAACATCTATTATTTTTGATTTAGGCTTAGTTTACACTTGTGGTTGGGGAGGCAGTAAAAATAGGCGATTGAGCAGCACTTTTTAAACCTCCTCCCCCAAACCCCCCTTGTCTACTTGGGCAAAGGTGCATTTTGTTGACCCCACCACCATGATGCAACCTCCACCCCCACTGCCTACAGTCATGCTGGTACCTCCTTCACATTGCACCCATATTTGTGATGGGGTGCAGCGTGAACAATGTCTCTTGAAATCCCCCCCGCAGATCCTCTCCCCAGTTCCTCCCTTCCAGCACAACCCCCCTCCCCATCCTGGGTTAATTCCTTTTGCCCCATCACTTCAGCACAAGTCCTCTCCCCAGTTCTATCACAGATCCTCCTACCCAAATTCCCCTTCCCGAGACAGACCCTCCCCCACCCAACACAAATCCTCCTCCCTTCTAATAAGAATCTGTACTTTCCAACTGTCCTGGTTTTGGTGGGACCTTCCTGAGAACAAAATCCTATGCATACAATCACAATGTATTGCAGTTGCGATCTACAGTGGGTGTCAACTTAACAACTCCCCAAATGCAGGTCACAAACGCAGTGTGTTTGCATGTACCAGATCGCATGGTACAGACGTACCATGCCATCCTTTTCCTGTGCATTTTGTACAACTTCATGCATAACTCTTGGTGTGAATTGCAAAGGAACTGGAGCCCAGAGCCACTTGGCTCCACTAAGTTGCCTGGTAGAGGGGACACTAGTGTGGGCACCTGGGGACAATTACCCCGTATCTCTGGCAGAATGCCAGGGTCCCTAATGCCATGATTATCCATTCTGTAGCAGCCAGCATCTATTTGATTTGGGGGATAAGAGGATACTGTATGTAGCACTGCTCCCACAGGAACTGCTGGAATACTTGTACCTCGACTGCCCACTGATTTATCCTGCCGCCAGTTACACGGTATTCTCACTCAGCCGGGTTCACACCCTCTTCCGCTCGTTGTCTCCAATGACCACTCTAGGGGATTTGTTTTATTTGGATAGGAGAAGGGAATTAGTAGGATACTCCAAATGAATTATTTACAAGTGAGGACAACTCTATTGCCGCGTACACACGAGCGGACTTTACGGCAGACCGGATTTCGTCGGACAATTCGATCATGTGTGGGCTCCAGCGGACTTTGTTTTCTCAAAAGTTGGATGGACTTAGATTTGAAACATATTTTAAATCTATCTGTCGAACTCGAGTCCGGTCAAAAAGTCCGCTCGTCTGTATGCTAGTTCGACGGACAAAAAGCCACGCTAGGGCAGCTATTGGCTACTGGCTATGAACTTCCATGTTTTAGTCCGGTCTTACGTCATCACGTACGAATTCGACGGACTTTGGTGGATTGTGTGTAGGCAAGTCCGTTCATTCGGAAAGTCCGTCATAAAGTCTGTCGAAAAGTCCGCCGGGCAAAGTCTGCTGTAAAGTCCGCTCGTGAGGACGCGGCATATCTCTGTAGAATTGTGGAAGCAGACACACTGCTTTTACCATACTGCCACTTGTATGGAAGAATAAGTCCCTCTGTAGCAGAAGAGACTCTGTGGACTCTGTCAATGGGCATACAGTAAGTCTTCAAAACACTAGCCAGTGTCTCCTTTAGCTCACACACCCAGCATGCTGACTTCTAGGACCAGAGGGGGAATTTCAGCATCACACTCAGTCTCAGGGATCCCTTCAGGGTCGGTACTCACAAAATGTCCAGGGACAGCTGGTAGCTTCCTTCCAACTTCCAAGCAACAACCCACCAGTGACATAAGACTGGATCCATAGACTTCCTCCAACAGTCAGCTTGCACAGGAAACCTGGGTTGCAGCTTTCAGGCTTCAGGCCCTCAGATCTGGCATCTGAGGCCTCGTGGCCGCCTTTGCTGGGGAGAGGCAATCACCTCCTCCCCACCAGAACCTCTCTACCCAGAGGTGGACTGGACTGGAACACTGAGCCCATGTGCTCCTCAGACTTAAATACAGGCACCCAGCATTCCTTGGGGCATATCCCCTTCTATTTGGCCAGGGCTGTATCTGCATCCATGCGCTCATCTGCTAGGTTTCCTCCCACTGTCTAATATGCCTTCTTGCCTTCTATTGGATCAGTGTGAAACAAGACAGCATGAGCCGCACCCGGAGAACACTGAGCAGACCTCACCATCAATCACTGCTCTCTGCTAAGCAGACAGTATCTAAATTTGCCTTTCTGCCTCTTTGTTAAGCAGAAAAGACAAAAACTTTATACACTCTCTAGCACCTACCTAAGAGGGTGCTACATTTATGTGCTAGCTATTAAACCTGACACCCCTAGCACCTCATCCCCTCCACCGCACCCCCCCCATTTCCATGTGTCCCCCTCCCCTGCAAGTCTCATGACGTATATTGCATTCACTACAGACCTCAGAAAAGCACGGCACATGCAGAGCTGTGTCCCTCCTCTTTTAGTCCTCCTGTCTGTGTACAGGATAACAGCAGAGCCGAGGAGGAGGAGAAGGCAGCTTCAGTCCGATCTGCACTGTGTGCCAGTGTGAGGAAGCTGGTGGGGAGTGGGAGAGATGCGGCTGCCTTATAGAGCTGCAACGCAGGGTGTGGGACCCAAAGCACCCCGCACAAGCTACGGGGCAGGTGTCACTGGTGCCCACACTAGCGCACCTCTGTCCGATAGGTCACTGCAGCCAAGGTTTCAGATACTGGACTCAGCTCCTGGGAATTCATATTTTACCCCCTTCCTATTTTGGCACCCTCAGGCGGCTGCCTAAGCTGCCTTGTGCGGGCGCTGGCCCTGGGTATACGCATATCATGGCTGGGATGCTTGGCATTGTAAAATGGCAAATATAACACCCCCCCCCTACACCCCATTGTGTTCGGTGTGCAGTATTACCTGCAGAATGTGACTGATTCAAGTGAATGGGGTCACCCCAAAACTGCATGCACAGTGGTGGAGGCTTTTAGGTGTTGCAACAGATGGTTTTGAGTTAACATAATGCATCCTAACAATCTGCAATAAGAAGGCATAGTATACTTTTACTTAGAACACCCCCCCCCCCCCATGTAGCATAGTCTTTGGAATGAGTGTGTGATAGCTCTGATTAGAGATCTAGAAGCCCTTTTATTGCCAACCTTTTCCAGCAGGGACATTCTACAGGAGGTGATCTAAAGATCGGCTTACATTTCATATGTGCATCCACTTGCTTCCCTAGCCTATTCTGACACTTCTCTCCTACATCTAAAAATCATTTTTTTTGCTAGAAAAATACTTAGAACCTCCAGACATTATATATTTATTAAGCAGAGACCCTAGAGAATAAAATGGTGGATGTTGCATATTTTTATGTCACACGGTATTTGCACAGCTGTTTTTTTGTTTTTTGTTTTCAATACAGTTTTATGAGTTTTAATGTGCAAAAGCACAATATAATACCCAATTTTTGATAAAATATAAACGATGTTACGCCGGATAAATAGATACCAAACACGATGCACTTTAAAATTGCGTATGCCTGTGGAACTACGCCAAACTAAGCAATGGTTTAATAGCCTTTACAGGTTACCGGCTTAGAGTTATGCCCCGTACACACGGTCGGATTTTCCGACGGAAAATGTGTGATAGGACCTTGTTGTCGGAAATTCCGACCGTGTGTGGGCTCCATCACACATTTTCCATCGGATTTTCTGACACAAAAAGTTTGAGAGCAGGCTATAAAATTTTCCGACAACAAAATCCGTTTTTGGAATTTCCGATCGTGTATACACAAATCCGAAGCACAAAGTGCCACGCATGCTCAGAGTAAATAAAGAGATGAAAGCTATTGGCTACTGCCCCGTTTATAGTCCCGACGTACGTGTTTTACGTCACCGCGTTCAGAATGATCGGATTTTCCGACAACTTTGTGTGACCGTGTGAATGCAAGGCAAGTTTGAGCCAACATCCGTCGGAAAAAATCCTAGGATTTTGTTGTCGGAATGTCCGATCAATGTCCGACCGTGTGTACGGGGCATAACACTGGAGCAATGCTTCTCTAGATCCCAGGAAGAACATACCAAACTGCGCCCCCCCCCCCAATATGTATGCATTCTATGTCAGAAAAAATACCCCCTCCCCCCCAAACAAAAATTGAGCACTAATCTGCATGCTTACCACCTAAATATAAATGCCCCTTCCTCCTATGAAAAATCCACCCCCCTTGTTGAAATCCCTCCTCCTAGCACAAACCTTTGCCCCCCATCCCCCCTCCCAGCTAAACTCTTCGCCCCACCTCAAATCCTCTCTCTCTGCAAATCCCCCTTGTATAAATTGACTCCCCAAAAAAATTATTCTTCTTAGCACAAATCCTCTAACCCTCAAATCTCCCCTCCCAGTACACATCCTCTCCCACCACTCCAAATCCCCCCCTCCAAATTTCCCCTCCTAGCAAAAATACCTCTAATTATACCTACTAGCTCAAATCCGCCCAGAAAATAAATTCCTCTCCTAGCACAAATTCCCCTCTCCAACCTCCATATTACCTCCTCTCGTACAAACCCCTCAAATCCCCCCTTCTAGCTCAAAGTTCTTCCCCAATTTTACTCCCACCACAAATCCCCACAAATCACAATCTCTATCACCCCCCCCCCCCATATTTTCTCTCTTAGAACCGCCTCTCATGTTACCACAGTGCACAGGGCAGCTTTCCCTTCTGCCCACCCCTTGTCCCTGCCCTGCACAGGAGGTCTTGTACTAGAATTATTGCTCTTGCTATACTGTTTATGGCAGTACCCCAAATGTGAGCTGCAAACACCATTCATATATGCGTGTGTGACCAACGTATGCGTTTGCCTTTGTGCGCATGTACAGGAGGACAAGGGGCGCTTTACATTTTTTTAAAATGTAATATTTATTTATTTTTCATTATTTTTTACACTATTTCTTTACTTTATTTATCACTTTTATTGCTTTCATAAGCAATAGAGGTTAGCTCGATGTTCCGTTCGACACAAAGATTGGGTGCTCATCCGTTCATAGAACAGCGAATATTATGGGGTGTTCGCGGAAAATTAGGGCGATGCGGAACGCCCCATAATGCACTGTGAGATCGCAGTGCACTGCTGTATGATGATTGGCCAAAGCATGCACCTGACCTGCATGCTTTGGCCAATCACAGCGCGCTCTGCTGAGAGAGCCATAATTGGCCAAAGGCAAGGTGCCTTTGGCCAATCATGGCTCAGGGGGACTAAGTCCACGCCCCACACTATATAATTAGGGATGAGTCCGATATTCGAGCCAAACAGCGAACATTATGCGGCATTCGCAGCAAATTCAAAAGCCGCGGAACGCCGTTAAAGTCTATGGGAGGTGAGTGTAATGGTGAGGTAGGTATCACAAGGGTATGGGACACTAACATGAAAAACCAAAAGTGTTCATTTTGGTGAATGAGTTGGGGTGCTATGTACCCAATACCCATTCAAATAGGGGGGGCCAGGATCTGGGGGTCCCCTTGTTAAAAGGGGTTTCCAGATTTCCCATGAGTCCCCCGCCCACAGACCCCCACAACCACCGGGCAAGGGTTGTAGGGATGAGGGACCCCAAAACACCCTCCCCATGTTGAGGACATGTGGTCTGGTACGGTTTAGGAGGGGGGGCACTCTCTCGTACCGACTTTTCCTGTGGCATGCCAGGTTGCATGCTCGGATAAGGGTCTGGTATGGATTTTAGGGGGGACCAGCATGCCATTTTTTAAAAAAATTTTGGAGCGGGGTTCCCCTTAATATTCATCCCAGACCCAAATGGCCTGGTAATGGAATGGGGGGGCGAACCCATGCTGTTTTTTTCAATTTTTTTTTATCTATATTGCCAAGACCTGACAATTCATTACAGCCTCAAGCAGTTTTAAATTAGATTTTTTCTTTTAGAAATGTAATTTTGCTGTGGTAGTGTTCTAAACACGGGAAACATGGGAAAGATGCTCTACTTTACAGGCATACTATAGACACCCCCAGGCACGATATTTAAAGGAATCTTTCATTCTTATTGTTTCACTTTAAGCATTATTAAAATCACCGCTCCTGAAAAAAACTGATGTTTTTGAAACTTGTCCTCAAACACTTTTTATGGCAATAACTTGCATATAAGCCTATAAAATGAGCACTTTGGATTTTTCACGTTTGTGTCCCATAGACTTTTTAACGTTGTTCACACAAGTTTTTTGTCTGTTCTCAAGTTCTGGTGCGAACTGAACCAAGGAGTTTTCGGCCCATCCCTAATAGGGAATGTAAACATCCCTTGTGACAGCAATAGGCAGGTGACAGGTACTCCTTATAGAGAGATCTGGGGTCTAGAAGCATCTGATAACACAAAGATGGTGTAAAAACCATCTTTAAGTCCTTCACGCCCACGCTATAGCCAAAAGACACCTACATCGCGGGCCTTAATTGCATGGGAGGGTGTCTATAGATGTCCTCCCATGCATGAGCTGCCTGCACGCCCCCTGCGTGGCATGCACAGCGTGCTCTGTGATTAGTGAGTCTACGAGACTCGGCTGATCACAGATCGGAGTAAGGAGCCAATCCCAACCCCTTACCACGTGACCAGCTGTCAGCCAATGACAGCTGATAAGGTGATGTAAACAGAATCGGTAATCTGCTATTTTTTTTCTCACGCTGACAGCATGAGCAGAAAAAAACCCCGATCATTGGCTTCTATCAGAGGGACATCGGTCCCAAACATGGAAATCCAGCGCTGCCTCATCTGTGCCACCTACCAATGCAAATTAGTGCAGATCAGTACCACCTATCAGTGCCGATCAGCGCCCATCAGTGCCTCATCACCAGTGCTGCCTTTTAGTGTCACCTATCAGTGCTGTATGTATGGAGATTTTTATACATAATAACAAACTAACTGACTGAAAAGAACATAAATACAACAATTACTGACATGTTGTTTAGGTCAAAAACTTAGCAGTTAAAGGGCATCAATAGTAATAAATGTGACAATAAGACTCCTTTCCATAAATCTATACTTCTCCAACATTCCATTATAAGTCAGAATCGGAGTCACTCTGCCCACTACCAGTTTCCATATCAGATTCTGCAGATCCAGGATCAGGGGGCGGACGCCTTTTAGTGGGCGGGTCATCCTCTGAGCCAATCACATACTCCTTTCCCACTCTTTTTAAATTCCTGCTCCAGTTCCTGGGCCTCCAGAGAATAGGAGTCAGCATCCGAACCTGATAACGCTTCATACCTATTGGTGGAAACTGCCGTACCCACTTCTGGTGCCCCTTTCACTTTTTTAGCTGGCTTCTGCACTAATGTCCAGTCACTTTCGGGTTTACGGGTAGATTTATCTTTTTTCCTATTCCTCCTCTTCTGACCAGTGATCTTCACAGAGACAGGAACTGGAACAGAAGAGGAGTGTGGGGCCGGCTGCTCCTCAGCCTGCTGAACACTGTCCGTCCGCCCGGGAGTAGTCTCCTGGACCTCCTGGACCACCTCCTCCCTAGTCAATACAGCCCCATTCATTAAAGCTTCCTCCTCTAGTTGTTCTGCTGCAGCCAACAATTCATTGTCTGCAGATTCCCCATCCTTATTATGGAAGGCCTCCGGGCAATCCCTATGGAAATGGCCAAGCCCACCACATAGATTGCACTTAACCTTCTCACAGGTAGAACTGATGTGGCCAACCTCCCCACAAAGATTACACTTCAGGATCGTACAAACATTCGCCACATGGCCAGATTTACCACATTTATAACATAACCTGGGCTGACCTGCATAGAAGCAAACTCCTCTCTCCCGCCCAATAAAAAAAGAGTTTGGTAGGTGATGGGTAACATTGTTACTTTGCCTCAACTTAACAAGAACCCTCCAACCACCCGTCCAGATCCCATCACTGTCTTTAGTTTTTGTCAACTCAGAAACCATTTCACAATGTCTTCTAAGCCAGATGACAACATCCTGGGGGGGCACAGACTCATTCCAGAACATGATGGTAACATTTGCTGTGTCAGGTTTGGAGATGGGAATAAAGATGAAATTCCTCCAACCCTCTTTGTCCCGCAAACCACTGAAGCTGGCCCAGAACCTGTCTAAGTCAGACATGAGCTTAAAGCTGACATCATAACCTTGTCTGTCAGGGAGATTGATGACTGCCAGTATGTCTGCAGGAGCAAACCCCATCTGATGACACAGCAACTCCCTTACTACAAACCTCCTATCAGGGAGCTCCTCTCTGGAACCCCTATGCTTCAATCTGACCACATTCCTTCTCTTAAAGGCCTGACCAGTATAACTGTTACTGGTGGAAAAAGAAGGGGCCCCACGGCTCCAGGCATTCCGAGGAGGGACATGACCAGATGGACCAGCATTCCCTTGTGGAGCAGGTGGTGGATCCACCAAAGGGGGGAAATCCTGAGGGTTATTCTGAACTGACTCCTCCATCGCTACATTCTCAGAGCCCTCAGACTGCTGATGACCCCATTCAGATATACCAGCATTGATAACATCAGGATTATTCACATCAATATTAGTGACATCATCACTGCACCTCATATCATCATTACTAGCAGCATCATTACTAGCAGCATCATTACTAGTTACCCCAGTGTTACTCCCCCCATGAACACCAGTCACCCCAGCATGGCTCCCACCAAGAACACCAGTCACCCCAGCATGGCTCCCACCATGAACACCAGTCACCCCAGCATGGCTCCCACCAGGAGTACTAGTGGCAGCAGCACTGTTCTCACAATCCATGTGCTGGGAGTCCACCATGTCACTCCTCTGAGTCTCCTGTACTGTGAATATCTGCTGGGTTATACTGATGTCCCCACCACCCTCCAGAGCTGGAAGTCCAGCAGGAGGATCTACTCCAACCTCACTGTCCTCCAGAGGCTGCACAGTCTTCCCTTCAGGAGACACATGTGGTGGCTGCGTGCGTTGGACCAAATCCCCAGAGTCTGACTCTGTAGAAGACTCAATCCTTCCACTCAATCCCGCCTCAAATCGATCACGATTGTGGTACACCTCCGCCACTGGTCCCAGTTCTTCCAGAACAGTATCAATGTCCTTTGACACACCGGCCAGTTCAATGCCCAGGGAGTTCAGTTTGCTGTCATATAAAATTATTTTCTTGGGGTTGGCAGCTTTAAGTCTATAAACACAGTCAATCTGCTTCTGGATTCTAGTCTTGGCTTTTCTCAGGGACTCCATTCTTTTTACAAGGAAAGGAATCTTGTCAGCCAGGTGCAGCGCAGGTTCAGACTTTAACACTTTCTGCTTCGCGGCTGCAGGACGCTTGAAATCCTGATCCACCTTCCCATTACCAGTGCTGGTCTGAGGGTCTCTGCTGGGTGTAGATGGTTTCACTGGGGCAGATTGTGGAAAATTATTACCACCCTCCTCTTTATTCTGCTGCAGCTTAGAGCGCAATGAACGTCCCTGGCCGCTGCCCACCATTACACACTGTTGTAAGTTCTCTTTAATGGTTTTCTGTTCTAAGGAAGTTCTGGTGTATTTGCGAGGAGTACTGGGAGAAACCGATGTCTCTGCTCCACTCTGAGCTCTATGAGCTGCACTCTGCTGAGCTTGCTGTGGTTGTAATGGCTGACTGGATTGGATCACGCTTCCAGAACTTGGACTGTACTGGGTGGTATTAGTATGTTCCTGCACTGAATGAGCCCCACTCTGAGGGGTTCTTTGAGTTGCACTTCCAGAGTTTGGACTGTGCTGAGCGATAATAACATGTCTCTGAACAGACTGAGCTGCAATGTGCTGGGCTTGCTGGGCCTGCAATGACTGGCTGGACTGAGAACTCTTTTGCTGAATAACATCATCAGACTTCCTCTTATCAGTATTATCGGTACTTTTCATACAAACATTTCCATGTCTACTTACAGTCTTTGCAGAATGCTTCCCATTCCCAGAGCTCTGTCCTCCGGCTTCACCACCAACCACAGCTTCACCTGACAGTCCTTGTGTAGGCCGGAAAGCCTGGGACTCTCCTGAGAGAGATCCCTGCCAAGGGGAGCCCAACCCTGGGCTTGTACCAGACATCAGAGGAGCTCAGCACCACACAGACTTCAGCTGCTCCACAAGCAGCCACACCCTCTGCACAGTACTACTTCTCTTGTCCTGTATGCCGGGTGTAATTCTCGGTATCTGTTCTTATTCTGTATATATGGACTCTGCACAGTACTACTTCTCTTGTCCTGTATGTCGGGTGTAATTCTTGGTATCTGTTCTTATTCTGTATGTATGGACTCTGCACAGTACTACTTCTCTTGTCCTGTATGTCGGGTGTAATTCTCGGTATCTGTTCTTATTCTGTATGTATTGTTGTAGTGTTATGTAGCAATCTCTACCAATAGGTAGGTGCTAGTACTTTTACTAGGGTTTTCAGCACAGCCAAATTTAGGCAGGCCTTTGCTGCAAGTTAGGCCTGTCTGTTTTGATCTGGGGGCTGGGAGTGGTCAGAGTAGCAGTGGGTGTGACCACCTGTGCTCCAGTTCTGAGGCGCCTCCCCTGCTTCTAGGGAGAATGTTCTAGAAGAGGGGCTGGGCCTGGAACTGGAGTGGCAGGCAGCTTGTATGTGAGCCCTGACCAATCCCTGTTCACTTGCTGAGGTGGAGAATGAATGTTAAAGAAGGATTTGATTCAGAAAAGTTATACATAAAAATACATGTTTATTGTTAAAATGTTGCAACTATCGTCAGTCTATTCATGAAATGTGTTGGGCACATATTAAGCCCACTGCATAGCAAATTGGGAACATTAAAAGGGGAATGTGACACGTCACTGATAAATTACACGTATGTGCTGGTACCAAATGTTTTTTTGGGGAATCTGATCAGATACAAATTTTTAAAAGTAGCATTTCAATTTCTGTATAGGGTATTTTTATTATTTCAGTTAGAGTCTGACTTTAAGGACTGTTTTAGTTGTAGTTGCCTATTTTTGAAGTTAAAGATCATTATTGAAGTTAAAAGGTGTTTTTTTCTAATAACAGCAAATGTGCTATATTTGTGCAAATGGTTTTAATTGTGTTTAAGCTGTTTTATCATTGATTGGGGATCTTAAAATGTTTGATTTTGTCTTTTTTGGTTACGAATATTATAATTAAGAGTCCATGCTACGAAAATAAATAAAGGGAAGTTGTGTATTCCAGGCGCTATGCCAGATGAATTGTGGTTGGTAAAAAAAGAGGAAGTGATTTAGGGTTGTGTAATCCTATGCACTAGAGAAAAATATTAAAGTTTTAAAAGGTGTTTAAAGTGGAGTTCCACGCACTTTTACAACTCCTCAGCATCCCTCACTAAACTGTGCACTGTAAACGAATTGGATATTTAAAAAAAAAAATTCTCAGCACTTACCGTATATCTGCTGTATTCATTTTTCACTTCCTCCTCCCTGGCCGCGGCCCATCGCATCATTTCCTGTTTGCAATGCCTTCTGGGTAGGGGCGGCAACTTCCTCTGACACTGCCGTTGCTATGGAAACCTGACCTGAAACCTATTACACCGCTTGTGCTGCACTGAGCATGTGCGGGATCTGCAAGGATGAGATCCAGGAAGAAATACAGTCTGGCTTCAGATTCCCACACTTAAAGTGGTGTTCCGGCTGAAATGATACTTTTTAAATAAAGATACCCCTATAATACACAAGCTTAATGTATTCTAGTAAAGTTAGTCTGTAAACTAAGGTCTGCTTTGTTAGTTTATAACAGTAGTTTGTTATTTTATAAACTTACAGCAGGCTGTGGCCATCTTAAGTGTGGGCATCTGAAGCCAGACTGTATTTCTTCCTGGATCTCATCCTTGCAGATCTCGCACATGCTCAGTGCAGCACAAGCAGTGTAATAGGTTTCAGGTCAGATTTCCATAGCAACGGCAGTGTCAGAGGAAGTTGCCGCCCCTTCCCAGAAGGCATTGCAAACAGGAAATGATGCGATTAGCCACGGGCAGGGAGGAGGAAGTGAAAAATGAATACAGCAGATATACAGTAGGTGCTGAGAAAAAAATTTAAAAATATCCAATTTGTTTACAGTGCACAGTTTAGTGAGGGATGCTGAAGAGTTGTAAAAGTGGGTGGAACTCCACTTTAAGATGGCCACGGCCTGCTGTAAGTTTATAAAACAACAACCTACTGCTATAAACTAACAAAGCAGACCTTAGTTTACAGACTAACTTTACTAGAATACATTAAGCTTGTGTATTATAGGGGTATTTTTATTTAAAAAGTGTAATTTTGGCCGGAACACCACTTTAAGGGAAAATATGAAAAAAATGGAGAGTGAATGGATTGGCCAAATGAATGTGGAATGAGAAAGTGGTTGTAATGTGTTTAGTGAATGCACAAGGTATCATTTTGATTAGTAAAGTATTTTAAGTGTGTGTTTAAAATGTACACAACGAGTTGTGTCATATTGTGTTAAGGCCGACACTGGTAACAGAAGGGTGAAGTTTGGGAAAAATGTTTGAAGAGGTACTGAAATTAAGTAAGCGGGATCAAAATACATTGCTGCATATATTGAGTCCATGAGGATCTAAAATGTGATGGGAAGGATTTGTTTGAAATAAGCAATCAGAATGACTATTCTGGATATTTACCTTTTGAATTCCCAGAGTGTCAATCATGAAGTGTTAATGATGTAATGTTGTTTATCCATCAATGTTTTGTTTGTTGCCGATGATCAGACACATTTGCAAAGTTGGGAGACTTCTGAGTCAGAATGTGTGTTTGAGTACAATGTTCTGTTCTAAGTCCCGCGGGTCCACTTAGGTCCTGGAAATAAAAGAAACTAGAGGGGTTTACGTTTTTTTGAAGTTCTGCTGTAATACTGGATTTGGAAAAATGTTTAGTTAAAAATATTGAACCTATATAATGAAAACCCTTGCTGAGAAACATTTTCATTCCTGCATGCTTTACTTATGTTTGAGTCAATGAAGAATATTATTTTTAATAGCTCCAATGGTTAAGGCCTGAATTGATCAGGTAGATTCTGTGATTACTCATGTCGGATGAGGAGTATCTGCCCCAGCCAGCCAGCATTTACAAACAGCCCCATGCACATGAAGAAATTCCCACCCCAGTCATACCCTACACCCCATTCATACCCTGCCCTATACCCTATCCGAATGAAGAGATGACTACAGCTTTTACATGAAAATCTTCGTTGTTCATCTCTGTTGTTCAAATACCATAGGAGGTGCTTAGATGATTAAAGGTGGACTCCTGCTGGAAAGTGTTCCTAGGAATGACACCTTGAGGGCGAGCCAAAATGACGCAAACCCGAGGTTTATGACATTCCAGTGAGCACCACATGAGAGAGATCCAGATGCCAGCCCGAAGACCCAAGTCTAGTTCTAGTTTGTCTGTGGATATCGAGTTCTGTCCTTATAAAGAGGCAGTGTTTTGGGGTAGAGAATTCATGTCTGTACATATGGATGATCACAGAATTGAACCAAGAGTTTTGGGAGAAGTTGAGGAGAATGAGAGTTATAATGTGGACATTTCCTTTTTCTTCCTTTTTTGCGAATTTAATGGACATTCAGAATCCATCCAAGAGTCTTTTTTTTGTGTATTTCTTTGGGACTATTTTTATTTGGCCTAAAGGCTGTCATGCCCCTCCCCCCACTTGTTTATATGGACTGTCACGCCCCTTCCTCCCTTTGCATTCCATGGACAATTGCTATGAAGCTGAGATTACATTATTGCTATTTTCTGCAGATCTCTGAAGTCAGGTCCCGACGGCTGTCTCTCAGCTCTGGTGTAGACGCTCACATGGCAACAGGGCTTTCCAGCCTTGGGTTTCGGCACGGCAGGAGACCTCTCGGTCTCTCAGTCCTTTGGACTCTGGTGTGGGCACAGACACCACAGCGATGGGTCTGCAATTGTCCAGGTCCTCGAGGCTCACAGTGGCTCAGGCTCTTGACACTGTGGAGAGAATGTGTCTCTCCAGATTGCAATGTATTTAGAGAATGTGTCAATCGAATAGCAGGAATTTTGAGGCGTAACTCACACAAAATATATTAAAATTTCATATACTTTATTGCAGAAAAAATATGAAGTTAAAAATTCATTGAGAGCAGTACATTCAAATAACCTCCATGTGCCATAGATATTTGTACATCATTTCCAGAACTTATGGTCATCTCCACCTTCACAAATTAATTTCTACAAATGTATCCCACTTTTATATCCTATGACTGAGCTCAACACGTTTCCTGGATTGTCATCCACTTCTTCAGGGAGAAAAATAATGGAGGATTGTTTCAGAATCAACACTACAAAATGTTACAAAAAAAGAAGAAAAAACTATATTTGTATACAACAAAGAGTGCTGATGCTTTGTCTGCAGAAACCTGGAAACCACCATTGGAGCTGCTACACCATGATAGGAGAATCCATTGGGGGAGACCAAAACCCCCCACCCTCAATGATTATCCTTCTCATTCCTAGAAATTCTATAAGGCCGTGGTTCTCATCCCGCTCCTCAAGTACCCCCAACAGGACATGTTTTGGGAATTTCTCTTAGATAAAATAGCTGTCCAATGTACCAAACCATTGACTCTGATTTAAACTGGATGTAAACCCTCCATATACCCAGTGATATGAACAGCCTCAGATGATACACAGAGATGAAACAAATCCCCCTATATAAGTATTACATGTATATCTGCTGTCTTCAGCTTTATAGATTCTTTACAAAGTTCACATCTTATTACAGATTTTCTCTTCCTTTTCAGCACTGGGAGTGAAGTCTGGGCATACAGCCAAGACAGCTGATTGGAGGAAAGGCACACACCCCCCACTCCACATTGGCAAAGGAAGGAAGGAATGTACAGAGCTATGCTGTGAGAAGGCAAGCTCTCTGCTAATTTATTTATAGCAACCTACCACAACTTCAGGCTGCTTTTATCTCCCATCTCAGAGAACTTGTCAGGCTGATAACAGAAGAATGGAGCAGGAGAAAGCCAAGGGACTCGGTGCTTTGAAGAGAGATAAGAAAACACTGCAGATATATGTGCCCAGCTCACATTTCACATTTCATGAATCGGGTTTACATCCACTTTAAAGCACCAGTGCAAGATAAAGGAAAACCTGCAAACATGTCCTGTTGGGGGTAGTTGAGGACTGAGGTTGAGAACCACTGTGATAAGGAACCCCCTTCCATAGCTATCTGTAACACTGCCAAGTACTATTAAGAAAAGAACTATAATATGAAAACATATATATATATATATATATATATATATATATATATATATATATATATATATAATTTCTTTTTTTTTAAGCAGAGGCCCTACAGAATAAAATGGCGGTTGTTACATTTTTTTTTTATGTCACACGGTATTTACACTGCAACTTTTGAAACACAAATTGTTTGGAAAAAATACACTTTAATTAATTTCAAAGCAAAAAACACAATCGATAACCCAATTTTTGCTACAATATAAAAGATAATGTTACGCTGAGTAAATAGATACCAAACATGTCAAGCTTTCAAATTGCACACGCTCGTAAAATGGCTCTACTATAATGTTTGTGGTGATATCTCACATGTGTGGGGCAATCACCATTTACATATGTGTGCGCAACTTACATAAGTGTGTGAGCACAGGGGGTGGGGACACTTAAAAAATATGTATTTTTTTTTTAATTATTCCTTTATTTATGTATTTATTTTTTATCACTTTTATTGCTTTCACAAGAAATCCCTTGTGATAGAAATAAGACATGACAGGTCCTCTTTATGGAGAGATGTTGGGGTCTATAAGACCTCAGATCTCTCCTCTACCCTGGAAAGTATGAAATGAAAAAAATCATTGATCTCTGATTTCCAGGAAAAAAAATGGCGGTGTTTAAATCTGCCAGAACAGGAGGTGACATCACAACGTCACTTCCAGCCTCCCAGGACCATAGAGATGGCCGGGGACCATCCAGTCCACAGCCAGCTCTATAGAAACCTGGGGGGCATTGTCAGATTTAGTACCGGGCTCCCTGATCACACAGGAGAGCCTGGAGAGGCAGCGAGAAGGGGAGGGGGAGGGGGATGTACCCTTCCGCTGCCTCTAAAAGCAATCCAGCAGCTAATCAGTCACTAGGATGACTTTTACATGACAGGAAATCACCGGCTGAAAAGAAAGATACCGGGATGATGACTGTAGCTGCAGCTACAACCCCTGAAAGTCCAGGATGTCATATGACGTCCTACAGGTTGGAAGTGGTAATGCGGTGGATGGTGCACGGTACTGCAGAGTGTGAGACCCGGAGCAACCAATCAGAGGGTGTGACTGCAAGCAGCACTGTGATGTATATTAGTGATCAGCATGTTCCCCGCTCTCACCCTCTTCCCGTCTATTCTACATATTACCAGACTAATGTATGACGTGTCTCTGTAGAATATCGTCTTCTCTGGTGGGGAAGATGAGGAGGGGGAGACCGGAGAACAGGCTGCACAGCAACATACATCTCAGTGCTGCTCACACCAACACCGACACCACTGACACCACCGACACCACCCACACCACCGACACCACCCACACCACCCACACCACTGACACCAACACCACCGACACAGACACCACCAATACCATTATATGGATGAGATCTTCTGTTCCAGTCTATACCAAAGCACAGACTTTATTTCTAGTTTTGGTGTGGGGAAGATTAGAACCCCTGCTGGGTTTTCAATGCTGTCCGAGGCTCCATTAGAGAGATTTCCTCCCACTTCCTGTCCTAAGGACAACGGGACAAGGGGTGAGGGGAAATCTGTACAGGGACACAGACATGTACAAAGGCTGGCTGAAGGCTAGCCTGCATTTGTGGGAGGAGTCTGAGAGGGCTATTTAAGCCTCCTCCTCTGTCAGGTCAGGGCTCGTGGGCGTTCTGGGTTCAGTAGGGGCGGGGCCTATGCGTCACTTCCGGATCGATTGCAAGATGGTGGCGGTGCCTCTCTCGGTGCTTCACCAGGGAGTTCACCTCTCCACCCACCTGGTTACCCCTCGGCACCCACATTCACGGGTCCCCGCTTCTCTTGGTATTTCAGCAGGAGGGAGGGGGGGGCAATCGGCCGCCCGCCCGCCGACTCCTCTCCCCATGCAATGCAGCTCCACAAGGGAGCCTCTTGCCAGCCAGCTCCTCTCTCCCCTTACCAGCTTGCTTCAGGGGGGGGAGCTGCCGACCGCTTCTCCGGGTATTGAGGGTGGGGGGATGTCCAGCCAGCTGCCTGCTCTGCTGCACACGGCACCACGGGGGGGGGCGCTCGCCCGCTTTTCTCGGTGATCATGCAGGGGGGCCGTCCATCCTCCACCCACTCTCCTTCCCCTCGGCGGCAGCCAGTCAGGTGCGGCCCGCCCGCTTCTCCCGGCGAGCATGCCGGGGGAAGGGAGGGGGGCCATCCATCCGTCCTCCACCACCCTCCTTCTATCCCCTCGGCTGCAGCTGTCAGGTGCTGCCCGTCCGCTTCTCCCGGCGCTCATGCAGGGGGGCGTCCTTTCATCCTCCACAGCTCCGTGTGGTGCAGCCCGCCCGTTTCTCCCGGAGCTCATAGCGGGGGGGGGGGGAGACGTCATTCCATCCTGCACAGCTCTAGCTTCTCCCAGCACGCAGCTCGAGCTTCTCCCGGCGCCCATGGGGGAGGGGGGGCGCGTCACGGCTGTCCATTATCTTTCACCCACACCAACTTCCCTAGGGCTCAGTTTGGGGGGGGGTTGGGTCATCTGTCCATCCACCTTCGCTGGGCCCAATCCCGCATGGTCAGGGGGGGTGCGCCGCCCGCTTCTCCCTCATCCGTGTGTCCTGCCAGCGTGGGGGGGCGGCCGCCCGCCAGCTTCTCCTGGGGGGGGCGTCTGTTCGTCCATCTTGTATCCACTCACCCGCCAGTTCACCTCACCTCCCTGGAAGTCACACCGTGCATCACGGAGGAATCACCTGCACGCTTCCCGGTTCTCATTGGGGGGGGTGCTCACCCGCCTGCTCACTTCCCGGTACTCACATGGGGCATCATGGGGGGGGGAGATCCCCGCACGCCTCCCGGGCATTCACCGCTTCAGGCACCAGTGTTTCATCATGGCGTTTCGGCCCCAGGATTTCTGTCATAGCGCTTCAGCCTCAGGTTTCCGTCACAGCGTTTCTATCTAGGCGTTTTGGTGTCACCGTTTTGCTATCATAGCGCTCCTGTCGTAGCGTTCCGGACATAGCGTTTTCTGCCTCAGCAGTTCTGTCGCAGCATTCTCCCCCAGCATTTCTTTCAGGGTGTTCTGCCCCAGCATGTCTGTCGTCACATTCAGCCCTGCATTTCTGTCATGGCGTTTCCGCCCCAGCGTTTCTGTCATGTTCAGCCGGCATTTCTGTCAGCATTTATACCTCAGCATTTCTGTTACAACATCCAGCATTTCTGTCTTAGCGTTCCGCCCCAGCATTTCCATCATTAGCGTGTTACCCCGGCATTTCGTTCTCAGCGTTTGTCTTAGCGTTTCTACCCCAGGATTTCCATCTTAGCGTTCGGCCCCAGGATTTCCGTCTTAGCGTTCGGCCCCAGGATTTCCGTCTTAGCGTTCGGCCCCAGAATTTCTGTCTTAGCGTTCTGCTCCAGGATTTCTGTCTTAGCGTTCTGCCCCAGGATTTCTGTCTTAGCGTTCTGCTCCAGGATTTCTGTCTTAGCGTTCTGCCCCAGGATTTCTGTCTTAGCGTTCGGCCCCAGGATTTCTGTCTTAGCGTTCTGCTCCAGGATTTCTGTCTTAGCGTTCTGCCCCAGGATTTCTGTCTTAGCGTTCTGCCCCAGGATTTCTGTCTTAGCGCTCTGCCCCAGGATTTCTGTCTTAGCGTTCTGCCCCAGGATTTCTGTCTTAGCGCTCTGCCCCAGGATTTCTGTCTTAGCGCTCTGCCCCAGGATTTCTGTCTTAGCGTTCTGCCCCAGGATTTCTGTCTTAGCGCTCTGCCCCAGGATTTCTGTCTTAGCGCTCTGCCCCAGGATTTCTGTCTTAGCGCTCTGCCCCAGGATTTCTGTCTTAGCGTTCTGCCCCAGGATTTCTGTCTTAGCGTTCTTCTCCAGCATTTCTATCACAACGTTCTTCTCCAGCATTTCTATCACAACGTTCGGCCCCTGCATTTCTGTTACAACGTTCGGCCCCTGCATTTCTGTTACAACGTTCGGCCCCTGCATTTCTGTTACAACGTTCGGCCCCTGCATTTCTGTTACAACGTTCGGCCCCTGCATTTCTGTTACAACGTTCGGCCCCTGCATTTCTGTTACAACGTTCGGCCCCTGCATTTCTGTTACAACGTTCGGCCCCTGCATTTCTGTTACAACGTTCGGCCCCTGCATTTCTGTTACAACGTTCGGCCCCTGCATTTCTGTCACAGCGTTTGGCCCCTGCATTTCTGTCACAGCGTTTGGCCCCTGCATTTCTGTCACAGCGTTTGGCCCCTGCATTTCTGTCACAGCGTTTGGCCCCTGCATTTCTGTCACAGCGTTTGACCCCTGCATTTCTGTCACAGCGTTTGGCCCCTGCATTTCTGTCACAGCGTTTGGCCCCTGCATTTCTGTCACAGCGTTCGGGCCCCTGCATTTCTGTCACTACGTTCTACCCTCACATTGCTGTCTCAGTGCAGTCTCTGCATTTCTGTCAAGGCGTTTCTGCCCCAGGTTTTCGGTCACAGCATGGCTGCCCAAGATTTCTGTCATAGCATTTTTGCCCAGGATTTCTATCACAGCGTTTCTGCCCTGGATTTCTGTCATGGCGGCATTCTGCCCCAGCATTTCTGACTTGGCGTTCAGTCTCAGTTTTTCTGTCTTGGTGTTTCTACCCCATGTTTTTCTGTCATTACACTTCTGCTTTAGCATTCTGTCATAGCGTTTCTGCCTCAGGATTTCGGTCATGGCATTTCTGCCCTTGCGTTTCTGCCCCAGGAGTTCTGTCATGGCATTTCTGTCATGGCATTTCTGCCTCTGCGTTTCTGCCCCAGGATTTCGGTCATGGCATTTCTGCCTCTGCGTTTCTGCCCCAGGATTTCTGTCTTTGCTTTTCTGCCTCAGCATTTCTGTCATAGTGTTCTGTCATAGTGTTTTTGCCCCAGGATTTCTGTCATTTCATTTCTGCCCCAGGATTTTAGTCTCAGCATTTGTCATTACGCTCTGCCCAGGGTTTCGGTTCTCATGTTCCTGCCTCAGCTTTCAGTTTCAGCATTCCTGTCGTAGGGTTTTCTGTCAACATTGCGGTCAGTGCGCTTCTGCCCCGAGATTTCTGGCATAGCCTTTCTACCTCAGTGTTCAGTCTCAGCATTCCTGTCACAGCGTTTCTCAGAGGGGCGTTGTTGTTCAGTCACGGCATACTTCGGTAGCTGGTTTTATCTTCATTGTTTGTCATGTCTCATTGTATCTTTGTTCATATTTGTACCTGGGTCAGTTAGCTAGGGCTCACATGTCAGGATCTGTCACGTCTACAGATCCATACGGGCTGAGGTTTCGTTTGTTAATGATTGTTGACCACAATCTTCTCGCCTGTATAACATACGTCATACGATGCACGTTCATTCACCACACCTGTACGATTACCCACCACGGTCTGTGGGTACACCAGCCCTGAGTTTTCAGTTAATTACCTGTCTCTGCGCAGCAGGTTACTCGGGCTCAGTCACTACTTACACGAGGGGGGGTGGTCCATCATCAGCTTCATTCACGCGCAGTGGTCTTGACATTTCTGCTCATGTTCTCATACTTGGGTAGGCTCAGAGGGGGATTGCTGTTCTCTTGTATTGTTGACTGTCATTTCTCTTGTTCATGTTCTCAGGTGGGCTGCATTGGCAGCCATCATCCCCTTGTTGGTCCTTAAGTGGTAGGTTTGGGCAAACGTCGTCATGATTCTGGATTCTACGCTCGGGCCTGATATCTTGTCTAGGATGTGGCCTGGAAGACTGCTCAGGGACGTCAGTCCAGTCATTTTTTCCGTTCCCCAGCCGGTGTAAGGTAGGGGGGTTTCTGTCACTTTGGGGTATGACTGTTTCAGGCCATGGGACTTATTTCCCCGGTGTGGAGTCTGGCCCTCCTTCCTCGGTTCAGGATTCAGACTCTGCTGCAGCACGACCTGATCAAATCAGGTGGGACCAGCATTCGGTGTCTGGCATGGTTTCTCCACGTTGTCAGTGCTTATTGCCTTAGGGTTTGGGCCTCAACCACCTACTCCATCACATCCTTCAGGTATTTATCATTTTGAACTCCTGCCAGTTGTCCTTTGGCACTTACCCTCGCTCTTTCCCATACCAGTTTGGGTAGGCCAGGGCTTGGGGGGAGGGTTTCACAGAGCACTTCCGAGGGTCTGGTCGAAGTTTTGATCTTCTCGGCTATCATTTTGCAGGGGCTCCTTGGGACAGCCATGGCTCCCCTTCCCCCACGCATCCTCTCATTCACAGTAGTTCATTCTCATGTCTGGGTCGTCTCGGGCGCCAGGCTCTGTCCAATCGTTCATGGGATGTTTCGTTGGGTTCTGGGTAGCTTCGCAGGTTTCTACAAGGGGTTCTGTCTCATCAGCGAGTCAGGGGTTTCTCCTGTCATAACGGACACTTATCAGTTATATACTGTTGCCATCCGGGCAAGTACTACTCCACTTGATGGATTGTTACCTTCCCTTTTTCACCTAAATTTGTGTCTTTTTGCCCTCTTTTCAGGCATACTGACCAGTCAGGCCAAGGCACACCTCAGGCCTTGGTGCTTAGGAGTATCACTTTCTAACTCGAAGACTCTGACTACAAATAAAAATATGACAGGGACTCGAAACCTTCCCCCTTCTTTACTCTGCTAAACATATCATTCTTATTTCAGTCTGTGTTCATGTTGGAGAGTTCCCTCATTTCCTGTCTATAGAAATGTTGTCACCGGGACAGGAAGTGAGGGGAAATCTCTGTAATGGAGCCCCGGATAGAAGGAAAAACCTGACAGGGGATCTAATCCTGACCCACTATGCCTAAAAACAGTCTGGACTCTCTGATCACATTTTATTCTTCCAGTAATAAAACTCTAGATGACGTTTTCATAGATTTCCTCTCCGATTGTTCCATTTATTTCCATCTCTTTGTAGTATAGATTGTATGGAGGGGGAGGGGCAGAGAGGAGAGGTGACCCCATCCTATCCCATCACAGCGACCCCACCCCCCCTCTATGTCTGATCATGGCTGCCCCCCCACAGAGGGACCACATGTGGGGGAGGAGCAGGAAGAGGAGGGGGAGGGGCAGAGAGGAGAGGTGACCCCACCCTATCCCATCATAGTGACCCCACCCCCCTCTATGTCTGATGATGGCTGCCCCCCTCCCGCACAGAGGGGCCACATGTGGGGGAGGGGCAGGGGGATGATATCACACATTTTGATAGTTTTCTGTTTAGAACTTACAGAGAATGTATTATGTCAGATGATAGATAGATAGATAGATAGACAGACAGTTAGGCCACACCCATCCTTACTGTCCAATTGGAACATGTTAGGCCGGGTTCCCACCTATGCAGTTTGCTTTTCATCGATTTCTGCAGTGCTTTCTGCGATGCGTTTTGTGTCTTCCCACATATATCTTTGATGCGTTTTTAGGCTTTTTTTTTGTTTTGGACAATTTGTTGTCGGGCAGATTAAAAACATAAAAGTCGTAAAATCATAACAAAAAAGTACTACGCGCTTTTCTGCAGCTTCTCCATCGAAGTCCATTGAACCAAAAATGCATCATTTTGTATTCTAACAATTCCCTGACCCTTTCCAAAAACGCATGGGCTAAGAAAAGCCTGGATGTGACGTGTCCCATAGGAAAGCATGTTACATGGACTGTAGTATGTGGTGTAAAGAATGCCATAGATGTGAACCAGACCTAAAGCTGGACACACACTATACAATCTTCTGTAGATTTTTTTCCTTTAGATTTACCAAAACCGTATAATATGAGGTCACACCTAAACACTTTTCATTTGTATCCAATCAGGAAGGCCCTTGTACTACGTAGTTGAAGGTAAATCTAAAGGAAATCAAACAAGAAAAGTTGTATAGTGTGTATCCGGTATTTGTATTTATAGTAGAAACACCTTCCGGAGACTGAAGCCCCGCCCACTGCTATATACTATTGGATGAATATTATATAAATTCCACTTCTTTGTGTGACATCACCAGACTGTGGGCGGAGTTCTCACATCTCCCGCCTCCCCCCACATATCTTTATACAACCATCCCATACATATATCCCAGCATGGAGGGGCTCAGTGAAGGTGGTGGTGAAGGTGTGAAGATGTCGGATCGGGTCACACAGATCATAAAAGGAGATCCGCCCGGCCTCATAATCCAGATATATCCTGACTCTGTTACTGGAGAGATTAGTGGGTAAGAGGATCGATTTACTGTCATGTATCACCAAATACTGATTATTATACCTGTCCAATCCCCAAGACTTCTTATTCCTTCCAATCACTGACTCCCCCCCTCCCCTCTCTATACTGGGGTAACACATCCCGACTCTCCATATATCTGACCCCCGACATCCACTTCCCAGTAATGTCTCCCTGAGGAGAAACTCTGACTGCTCAACACCTGAGAATAATACTGAAATCTCTCTGGTGTTTCTGGGTGATTCTGGTATATATCTGACTCGGATACAGTTTTCCTGTCTTCTGATATCTGTAGATAATTACCAGCTGTGTTTCCATCCAGTAATATGTCTGCAGCTCCCTGTATATAGAAGTATACATTTACCTCTGTTATTATATCAGATAAACCTGCGTGTAAGACCCCCGCCACATCCAGACCCCCTCCATCATGGAGGAGTTCCTCATGTCTCTCTCTGTCCTCATTATCTCCATCATCAGTATCACACAAGTCACCTGTGTCTGATTCCTGTAAGACAGTCAGTGGATCCGTCATGTTACACAGCTCCTCAATGTGACGCAACTTCCTGGACAGTTCCTCCTTCTTTATTTCCAGATCCCGGATGGAGATGGAGATCCGCTCTGCCCTCCCGGAGATGTCCCTCAGGATTCTCTTTTCCAGATCTTCCAGACGTCTCCTGAGATCTCTAAACAGGGCAGTGACTCTCTCGGTGTCACCAGCTGCTTCTTCTTCTACTTTCCTCCTGTGTTCCTGCAGACTCTGGACTCTTTCCTCTGTCTCCTCTCTCTTTGTCAGAAGTTTCTGTAGAACATTCCTCAGTGTCTCCTTCTTCTTCTCAGAAGCTTCATCCAGTGTCTCCACCTGGTGTCCCCGATGTTCTCCAGCCAAACTGCAGGACACACAGATACAGGTATCATCCTCAGTGCAGTAATACTCCAGGATCTTCTTATGGACGGAGCATTTCCTGCTCTCCATGGACAAGGTGGGGTCACATAAGATGTGTTCTGGGGACTTTTTGTGGACTCTCAGGTGTTTATCACACAGAGAAACCTCACAGAGCAGACAGGATCTAACAGCAGGTACAGGAGAGTCCACACAGTAAGTACAGAAGACCCCGGACTCCTCCCGATCTGGCTGAGCAGACAGGAAAGTCTCTGCTATGTTAAGTAGTTTCATGTTCTTCTGCAGTGCAGGCCGATCCGGAAACTTCTCTCTGTATTCAGGACAGGAATATCCTCCAGACCCCCCCTGTGTATCCAGCACACGATCAATACAGACCCGGCAGAAGTTGTGTCCACATTTCAGGGTTACAGGATCGGTATAAATGTTCAGACAGACGGAACATTCCAGCTCAGCTCTCAGATCACCAGACGCCATCGCTGACAGCAGAAGAGAAATGAAACTGAAAGTCTCTGACACCGGAGAGGAATGTGGATGGGGGAGGGGTGACATCCTCCTACACAGGGTGAGGCTGGATGAATATTATAGGACACGGAGATCAGAGTACAGAAGGGAGAAGATTAGTTTTGTAGTAGTAATGATAATTATACCTCCCAACATTAGAAGAGAGAAAGAGGGAAAGACGGATGTGGAGAAGCATTGAGATGAAAAGTGGAGATGACTACATCAGACATCCCAACCGTCCAGAGGAGAACACGGGGCCTGGAGGAGAACACAGTGGCTGGAGGAGAACACAGGGGCCGGAGGAGAACACAGGGTCTGGAGGAGAACACAGGGTCTGGAGGAGAACACGGGGTCCAGAGGAGAACATATGGTCCGGAGGTGAACACGGGGTCTGGGGGAGAACACGGGGCCTGGAGGAGAACACAGGGGCTGGAGGAGAACACGGGGTCTGGAGGAGAACACGGGGTCTGGAGGAGAACACGGGGTCTGGAGGAGAACACGGGGTCTGGAGGAGAACACGGGGTCTGGAGGAGAACATATGGTCCGAAGGATAACACAGGGTCTGGAGGAGAACACGGGGTCTGGAGGAGAACATATAGTCCGGAGGAGAACAGGTGGGCCGGAGGAGAACAAGGGGGGGCAGAGAAGGACATGGAGGGGGCCGGGGGAGGAGCACACAGAACAGACGGGAATAATCGATAGACATGTGCGCCGTCAATAAATTGGTTTTGTTTCGTCCCGTTCCGTATTAGCCATTAATTGTATTTGATAATTCGTGTCCGAAATTCAATTTGGATTCGTAACAATTATGAACGTTCGTTATGATGAATTTAAAAAGCAAAAAATACCTTTCTCAATATGGCAGTCGGACTCATTATGCTGATTATGAGGAGCTCCCACCATCCCTGTGCTGTGCTCATTATGAGGGGCTCCCACCATCCCTGTGCTGTGCTCATTATGAGGGGCTCCCACCATCCCTGTGCTGTGCTCATTATGAGGGGCCCCCACCATCCCTGTGCTGTGCCCATTATGAGGGGTTCCCCCCATCCCTGTGCTGTGCTCATTATGAGGGGCTCCCACCATCCCTGTGCTGTGCTCATTATGAGGGGCTCCCACCATCCCTGTGCTGTGCTCATTATGAGGGGCTCCCACCATCCCTGTGCTGTGTTCATTATGAGGGGCTCCTCCCATCCCTGTGCTCATTATGAGGGGGCTCCCACCATCCCTGTGCTGTGCTCATTATGAGGGGCTCCCACCATCCCTGTGCTGTGCTCATTATGAGGGGCTCCCACCATCCCTGTGCTGTGCTCATTATGAGGGGGCTCCCACCATCCCTGTGCTGTGCCCATTATGAGGGGCTCCCACCATCCCTGTGCTGTGCTGACTTCCTGGGTTTTTAACTTCATCATAACGAATAATCGTAATTATTATGACAATATTAAAACAATATTAACGAACATTCCTATTTTGTACGATTCTGAATCTCCCATCGACTACCAGTACCATATTAAAAAAGGTTCATTTTCCCAACCCCCACTCAGCAGCAGAAGAAAACCTCTGATTGGTCAACAAAACACCAGTCACCTTTCCGTTCGTCAATGAAATTTCGTATTACGTATAAAATTCGGAACCATAGCAATTTGTATTTTGGACGCTTCCGAATGTACGAATTTTCGGAAATTTTTGATTCGTACGAAATGAACCGCACATGTCTAATGATCGGTGCAGCGGGTGGGACAGCTGTGAACATCGATCTCCCTGTATAGCTTTTTAGCTGACAGCCACAGGAGGGAGAGGAGAAGTGGCTGTCAGCTAAAAACCGACACAAAGGAGATGGTTGTCACAGCTGTTCCCCTCCGCACCGATCATTCCCGGGATCTCGCAAAGCGCTTGCGGGTGTGTGTGAGCCGCCGCAGAAATGTGGGAGACTCCCACACCCCGGGGGAGACTTGGGATGTCGGCTACATCATGATGAAAAGGGATTTGGTTCTATAAAGTCTGAGCTTACACTATACACGACATATACTGCAGCCTTTGTACCCCAAAAATATGTCTTCATTATTGTGCCAACACCCCGACATGCAGAGAATAATGGTGGTCTTCACAGCAGAGTCTGGAGTGGGCTAAGGCACCACATCCCATGTAGAGAGGTGCAGTCTGTACTCATCAATGAAGGAGAAAAATCACCTGTTTGTAACATTCTATAACAAACTATGAAAAATTATAATTTTTTTCAAAATATTCCATCTTTTTGTTTGTTTAGCCAAAAAATAAAACCCCCAGCAGTGATTAAATACCACCAAAAGAAAACTCTATTTGTGTGATAAAAATGATAAAAATGTCCTATGTGTACAGTGTAGGATGACTAATGAGTAATTGTCATTCAAAGTGTGAGAGCGCTGAAAGCTGAACATTGGTCTGGGCAGGAAGGGGGGAAGTGTCCGGTATTGAGGGGGGTTATAATAGTCATGAAGTGATTATCAACCAGCAACTGTGGAGACAATCATCACTTTGGTCATAGGTATGTCAGAATATGAAAATCAGCAGCAGCAGCTCCCCTACATTCTACCTCCTAGCACACTCCCCCCTCCTCCCCTCCAAATACCCCCTCCTAGCACAACCCCCCTCCAAATACCCCCTCCTAGCACAACCCCCTCCAAAAAACCCCTCCTAGCACAATCCCCCCTCCCCCTCCAAATACCCCTCCTAGCACAACCCCTCCTTCAAATTCCCCCTCCTAGCACAATCCCCCTCCAAATCCCCCCTCCTAGCACAATCCCCCGTCCAAATACCCCCTCCTAGTACAATCCTCCCTCCCCTCCAAATACCCTTCCTAGTACAACCCCCCTCCAAATACCCCTCCTAGCACAACCCCCCTCCAAATAGCCTTCCCAGCAAACTCCCCCTTAAAATACCCCTCCTAGCACAATCCCCCCTCCAAATACCCCCTCCTAGCACAACCCCCCCAAAAACCCCCTCCTAGCACAATCCCCCTTCTAAATACCCCTCCAACACAATCCCCCTCCAAATACCCCCTCCTAGCATAATTCCCCCTTCAAATACCCCTCATAGCACAACCCCCTTCAAATACCCTCTCCTAGCACAACCCCCCTCCAAATACCCCCTCCTAGCACAATCCCCCCTCCAAATTACCCCTCCTAGCACAAACCCCACCAAATACCCCCTCCTAGCACCATCCCCCCTCCAAATACCCCTCCTAACACAACCCCCTTCCAAATTCCCCCTCCTAGCACAACCCCCCTCCAAATACCCCTCCTAGCACAATCCACCCTCCAAATTCCTCCTCCTAGCACAACCCCCCCTCCAAATACCCTCTTCAAGCACCATCCCCCCTCCAAATTTCCAAATTCCCCCTCCTAGCACAATCCCCCCAAATCCCCCCTCCTAGCACCATCCCCCCTCCCCCTCCCCCTCCAAATACCCCTCCTAGGACAACCCCCTCAAATACCCCCTCCTAGCACAACCCCCCCTCCAAATTCCCCCTCCTAGCACAACCCCCCTCCAAATTCCCCCTCCTAGCACAACCCCCCTCCAAATACCCCCCTCCTAGCACAATCCCCCCTCCAAATACCCCCCTCCTAGCACAATCCCCCCTCCAAATACCCCCTCCTAGCACAATCCCCCCTCCAAATACCCCCTCCTAGCACAACCCCCATCTAAATTCCCCCTCCTAGCACAATCCCCCCTCCAAATACCCCCTCCAAATACCCCCTCCTAGCACATTCCCCCCTCAAATTCCCCCTCCTAGCACAACCCCCTCCCAATACCCCCCTCCTAGCACAATCCCCCTCCAAATACCCCCTCCTAGCACATTCCCCCCCTCCAAATTCCCCCTCCTAGCACAACCCCCCTCCAAATACCCCTCCTAGCACAATCCCCCCTCCAAATACCCCCTCCAAGCACCATCCCCCCTCCAAATTCCCCCTCCTAGCACCATCCCCCCTCCCCTCTCCAAATACCCCTGCTAGGACAACCCCCTCAAATACCCCCTCCTAGCACAACCCCCCTCCAAATACCCCCTCCTAGCACAACCCACCTCCAAATACCCCCTCCTAGCACAATCCCCCCTCCAAATACCCCCTCCTAGCACACCCCCCCAAATTTCTGCTCCTAGCAAAACCCCTCCCCCAAATTCCCCTCCTAGCACAACCCTCCCTCCCTCCAAATTCCCCCTCCTATCACAACCCCCTCTCCAAATTCCCCCTCCTAGCACAACCCCCCAATCTACCTCTTAGGACAAATCCTCTCGCCCCACCAAATTCCAACCCCCCAGCATAAACCCCCCAACACAAATCCTTTCACCCCCTAATCCTCCCTCCCAGCACAAATTCTCCCTCCAAATCCCTCCTCTTGAAACAAATCCCCATCACCCTCTTAGCACAAAATCTCCCCCCCCTAAATTCCCTCTCTTCAAGTGTGGATTGCTTTTCAGAGGACATTTGACTAATGTGGGAGGTGTTATGTTGCCTCTTCACCGCCTGCTTTAAAGCAAAATTAAACCCAAAAACTGCCCCAGACTGACAGGGTGCCCTTGTGCTCCTTCATCCAGAGTGGGGGGGGGGGGGGGGAGGTGCTCTAATACAGGAGGCATGTTACTCGCCAGATCACCAGGTGAAAAAAGAGGGGAAAAATTTTTAAAAAAAGAAAACAAATGGAGCCGCCACAACAGGAAAGCTGCAATGTATTACATTTTCGGTTTTGTGTGTAATACCTCTTTTCCCCTATAGATGGCACACTAGTACACTGCAATCATGTACTCCGCATGCGCTTGTGGTGTGGCCCTACAACTTGCATTAGTGGCATTAGGCAGTGGGAACACTTACCAAATAAGACACGCTGTTTACATTTTCCCTCGGCCATGGTGTGTGTAGAGCCGTGATTGGTTGTCACTGATCAGACAAGCGATCAATAAGTACACGTACACCGGCAGGCTTTGGGGGATGGGAAGGATGGGACGACCTGTTTGCTTTTATGTTAGTCAGATAATGGATGTCCTTAGATGATTATTGAAGCTTTGATCATGTGAGCGCACAATTTTATTCTAATAAAAATCTTGGTGGTATTTTTACTATTGTGAGTTCCGTTTCTTTTTGATGTGCTTATGTGGATTTCGATCGGTGAGATTTGGTTGCACGGTCTGTGATCTTTATGTCGCGTACACGCGATCGGATTTTCCAACAACAAATGTTTGTGGAGCTTGTTTGTCGGAAATTTTGTCCGTGTGTAGGCTCCATCGGAATTTCCGACAAAACAAAAGTTCCACGCATGTTCTGAATCAAGCAGAAGAGCAGCCCTGGCTATTAAACTTCATTTTTCTTGGCTTGTCGTACGTGTTTTACGTCACCGCGTTCTTGACGTTCGCAATTTCCGACAACTTTGTGTGACCGTGTGTATGCAAGACAAGTTTGAGCAGACATTCGTCGGAAAAAAAACATGGGATTTTGTTGTCGGCAAATCCGATCGTGTGTACGCGGCGTAAGAGTGGAGCAGTTGGCCCATGGATAGATGGTGAAGAGATGTTTTACCGTCTGATCTGGGGGTGAGAATTATGGGGGAGACGCCGTCTTTAGGTGTGAGGCATGGAAGAAGAATTTATCAACTTTTATATTTTTTCACATGAATAGAAATAAAGCGATTGTAAACTCTATCTCCTGTCTGATCAATGTTATTTATAAATAATGTTACTTTGTATCTCTCTATCTCTTGTCTGATCAATGTTTATAAATAAGGTTACTTTGTATCTCTCTATCTCTTGTCTGATCAATGTTTATAAACAATGTTACTTTGTATCTCTCTATCTCTTGTCATCAATGTTTATAAATAATGTTATTTTGTATCTCTCTATCTCCTGTCTGAACACGTTTTAAACAGTGTACATTGGGGTTGATATACTAAAGACAAATATACTGTGCACTTGGAAGTTGCTCTAGATCTGAGGGGAAGCTCTGTTCATTTCTATCATCCAATCATGTAAAAGCAAAAATTCAGCTATTTTCTGTGCATGTTCCCCTCAGAACTACTACATTTGCAGTGCACAGACAAGTTACCATAGAAAATCAACCCCATTGTATTTCTCTTTCCTGGTAATTCTCAGTATCTGTTCTTATTCTGTATGTATGGACTCTGCACAGTACTACTTCTCTTGTCCTGTATGATGGGTGTAATTCTCAGTATCTGTTCTTATTCTGTATGTATGGAGATTTTTATTTGTAAAAAACAAACAAGATACATAATAACAAACTAACTGACTGAAAAGAACATAAATACAACAATTACTGACATGTTGTTTTGGTCACTTAGCAGTTAAAGGTCATTAATAGGAAACAAATGTCATGTGACAATAAGACTCGTTTCCATAAATCTATACTTCTCCAACATTCCATTATAAGTCAGAATCGGAGTCACTCTGCTGACTACCAGTTTCCATATCAGATTCTGCGGATCCAGGGTCAGGGGGCGGGCGCCTTTTAGTGGGCGGGTCATCCTCTGAGCCAATCACATACTCCTTTTCCACTCTTTTTAATTCCTGCTCCAGTTCCTGGGCCTCCAGAGAATAGGAGTCAGCCTCCAAATCTGATAATGCTTCATACCTATTGGTGGAAACTGCCGTACCCACTTCTGGTGCCCCTTTCACTTTTTTAGCTGGCTTCTGCACTAATGTCCAGTCACTTTCGGGTTTACGGGTAGATTTATCTTTTTTCCTATTCCTCCTCTTCTGACCAGTGATCTTCACAGAGACAGGAACTGGAACAGAAGAGGAATGTGGGGCCGGCTGCTCCTCAGCCTGCTGAACACTGTCTGTCCGCCCGGGAGTAGTCTCCTGGACCTCCGGGACCACCTCCTCCCTAGTCAATACAGCCCCATTCATTAAAGCTTCCTCCTCTAGTTGTTCTGCTGCAGCCAACAATTCATTGTCTGCAGATTCCCCATCCTTATTATGGAAGGCCTCCGGGCAATCCCTATGGAAATGGCCAAGCCCACATAGATTGCACTTAACGTTCTCACAGGTAGAACTGATGTGGCCAACCTCCCCACAAAGATTACACTTCAGGATCGTACAAACATTCGCCACATGGCCAGATTTACCACATTTATAACATAACCTGGGCTGACCTGCATAGAAGCAAACTCCTCTCTCCCGCCCAATGAAAAAAGAGTTTGGCAGGTGATGGGTAACATTGTTACTTTGCCTCAACTTAACAAGAACCCTCCAACCACCCGTCCAGATCCCATCACTGTCTTTAGTTTTTGTCAACTCAGAAACCATTTCACAATGTCTTCCAAGCCAGATGACAACATCCTGGGGGGGCACAGACTCATTCCAGAACATGATGGTAACATTTGCTGTGTCAGGTTTGGAGATGGGAATAAAGATGAAATTCCTCCAACCCTCTTTGTCCCGCAAACCACTGAAGCTGGCCCAGAACCTGTCTAAGTCAGACATGAGCTTAAAGCTGACATCATAACCTTGTCTGTCAGGGAGATTGATGACTGCCAGTATGTCTGCAGGAGCAAACCCCATCTGATGACACAGCAACTACCTTACTACAAACCTCCTATCAGGGAGCTCCTCTCTGGAACCCCTATGCTTCAATCTGACCACATTCCTTCTCTTAAAGGCCTGCCCAGTATAATTGTTACTGGTGGAAAAAGAAGGGGCCCCACGGCTCCAGGCATTCCGAGGAGGGACATGACCAGATGGACCAGCATTCCCTTGTGGAGCAGGTGGTGGATCCACCAAAGGGGGGAAATCCTGAGAGTTATTCTGAACTGACTCCTCCATCGCTACATTCTCAGACCCCTCAGACTGCTGATGACCCCATTCAGATATACCAGCATTGATAACATCAGAACTATTCACCACATCAATATTAGTGACATCATCACTGCACCTCATATCATCATTACTAGTTACCCCAGTGTTACTCCGCCCATGAACACCAGTCCCCCCAGCATGGCTCCCACCATGAACACCAGTCACCCCAGCATGGCTCCCAGCATGAACACCAGTCCCCCCAGCATGGCTCCCACCATGAACACCAGTCCCCCCAGAATGGCTCCCACCAGGAGTACTAGTGGCAGCAGCACTGTTCTCACAATCCATGTGTTGGGAGTCCACCATGTCACTCCCCTGAGTCTCCTGTACTGTGAATGTCTGTTGGGTTATACTGATGTTTCCACCACCCTCCAGAGCTGGAAGTCCAGAAGAAGGATCTGCTCCAACCTCACTGTCCTCCAGAGGCTGCACAGTCTTCCCTTCAGGAGACACATGTGGTGGCTGCGTGCGTTGGACCGAATCCCCAGAGTCTGACTCTGTAGAAGACTCAATCCTTCCACTCAATCCCGCCTCAAATCGATCACGATTGTAGTACACCTCCGCCACTGGTCCCAGTTCTTCCAGAACAGTATCAATGTCCTTTGACACACCGGCCAGTTCAATGCCCAGGGAGTTCAGTTTGCTGTCATATAAAATTTCCTTCTTGGGGTTGGCAGCTTTAAGTCTATAAACACATTCAATCTGCTTCTGGATCCTAGTCTTGGCTTTTCTCAGGGACTCCATTCTTTTTGCAAGGAAAGGAATCTTGTCAGCCAGGTGCAGCGCAGGTTCAGACTTTAACACTTTCTGCTTCGCGGCTGCAGGATGCTTGAAATTCTGGTCCACCTTCCCATTACCAGTGCTGGTCTGAGGGTCTCTGCTGGGTGTAGATGGTTTCACTGGGCCAGATTGTGGAAAATTATTACCACCCTCCTCTTTATTCTGCTGCAGCTTAGAGCGCGATGAACGTCCCTGGCTGCTGCCCACCATTACACACTGTTGTAAGTTCTCTTTAATGGTTTTCTGTTCTAAGGAAGTTCTGGTGTATTTGCGAGGAGTACTGGGAGAAACCGATGTCTCTGCTCCACTCTGAGCTCTATGAGCTGCACTCTGCTGAGCTTGCTGTGGTTGTAATGGCTGGCTGGATTGGATCATGCTTCCAGAACTTGGACTGTACTGGGTGGTATTAGTAAGTTGCTGGACTGAATGAGCCCCACTCTGAGGGGTTTGCATTGACTGTAATGACTGGCTGGATTGAGTTGCACTTCCAGAGTTTGGACTGTGCTGAGCGATAATAACATGTCTCTGAACAGACTGAGCTGCACTGTGCTGGGCCTGCAATGACTGGCTGGACTGAGAACTCTTTTGCTGAATAACATCACCAGACTTCCTCTTATCAGTATTATCGGTACTTTTCATACAAACATTTCCATGTCTACTTACAGTCTCTGCAAGTGTCTTCCCATTTCCAGAACTCTGTCCTCCGGCTTCACCACCAACCACAGCTTCACCTGACAGTCCTTGTGTAGGCCGGAAAGCCTGGGACTCTCCTGAGAGAGATCCCCGCCCAGGGGAGCCCAACCCTGGGCTTGTACCAGACATCAGAGGAGCTCAGCACCACACAGACTTCAGCTGCTCCACAAGCAGCCACACCCTCTGCACAGTACCACTTCTCTTGTCCTGTATGTCGGGTGTAATTCTCGGTATCTGTTCTTATTCTGTATGTATGGACTATGCACAGTACTACTTCTCTTGTCCTGTATGTCGGGTGTAATTCTCGGTATCTGTTCTTATTCTGTATGTATTGTTGTAGTGTTATGTAGCAATCTCTACCAATAGGTAGGTGCTAGTACGGTTTATTTTTACTAGGGTTTTCAGCACAGGCAAATTTAGGCAGGCCTTTGCTGCAAGTTAGGCCTGTCTGTTTTGATCTGGGGGCTGGGAGTGGTCAGAGTAGCAGTGGGTGTGACCACCTGTGCTCCAGTTCTGAGGCGCCTCCCCTGCTTCTAGGGAGAATGTTCTAGAAGAGGGGCTGGGCCTGGAACTGGAGTGGCAGGCAGCTTGTGTGTGAGCCCTGACCAATCCCTGTTCACTTGCTGAGGTGGAGAATGAATGTTAAAGAAGGATTTGATTCAGAAAAGTTATACATAAAAGTACATGTTTATTGTTAAAATGTTGCAACTATCGTCAGTCTATTCATGAAATGTGTTGGGCACATATTAAGCCCACTGCATAGTAAATTGGGAACATTAAAAGGGGAATGTGACACGTCACTGATAAATTACACGTATGCGCTGGTACCAAATGTTTTTTTGGGGAATCTGATCAGATACAAATTTTTAAAAGTAGCATTTCAATTTCTGTATAGGGTATTTTTATTATTTCAGTTAGAGTCTGACTTTAAGGACTGTTTTAGTTGTAGTTGCCTATTTTTGAAGTTAAAGATCATTATTGAAGTTAAAAGGTGTTTTTTTCTAATAACAGCAAATGTGCTATATTTGTGCAAATGGTTTCAATTGTGTTTAAGCTGTTTTATCATTGATTGGGGATCTTAAAATGTTTGATTTTGTCTTTTTTGGTTACGAATATTATAATTAAGAGTCCATGCTACGAAAATAAATAAAGTGAAGTTGTGTATTCCAGGCGCTATGCCAGATGACTTGTGGTTGGTAAAAAAAGAGGAAGTGATTTAGGGTTGTGTAATCCTATGCACTAGAGAAAAATATTAAGGTTTTAAAAGGTGTTTAAAGTGGAGTTCCACCCACTTTTACAACTCTTCAGCATCCCTCACTAAACTGTGCACTGTAAACGAATCGGATATTTAAAAAAAAAAAAAATTCTCAGCACTTACTGTATATCTGCTGTATTCATTTTTCACTTCCTCCTCCCTGGCCGCGGCCCATCGCATCATTTCCTGTTTGCAATGCCTTCTGGGAAGGGGCGGCAACTTCCTCTGACACTGCCGTTGCTATGGAAACCTGACCTGAAACCTATTACACCGCTTGTGCTGCACTGAGCATGTGCGAGATCTGCAAGGATGAGATCCAGGAAGAAATAGTCTGGCTTCAGATGCCCACACTTAAGATGGCCACGGCCTGCTGTAAGTTTATAAAATAACAAACTACTGCTATAAACTAACAAAACAGAACTTCGTTTACAGACTAACTTTACTAGAATACATTAAGCTTGTGTATTATAGGGGTATTTTTATTTAAAAAGTGTAATTTTGGCAGGAACACCACTTTAAGGGAAAATATGAAAAAAATGGAGAGTGAATGGATTGGCCAAATGAATGTGGAATGAGAAAGTGGTTGTAATGTGTTTAGTGAATGCACAAGGTATCATTTTGATTAGTAAAGTATTTTAAGTGTGTGTTTAAAATGTACACAACGAGTTGTGTCATATTGTGTTTAGGCCGACACTGGTAACAGAAGGGTGAAGTTTGGGAAAAATGTTTGAAGAGGTACTGAAATTAAGTAAGCGAGATCAAAATACATTGCTGCATATATTGAGTCCATGAGGTACTAAAATGTGATGGGAAGGATTTGTTTGAAATAAGCAATCAGAATGACTATTCTGGATATTTACCTTTTGAATTCCCAGAGTGTCAATCATGAAATGTTAATGATGTAATGTTGTTTATCCATCAATGTTTTGTTTGTTGCCGATGATCAGACACATTTGCAAAGTCGGGAGACTTCTGAGTCAGAATGTGTGTTTGAGTACAATGTTCTGTTCTAAGTCCCGCGGGTCCACTTGGGTCCCGGGAATAGAAGAAACTAGAGGGGTTTAAGTTTTTGTTGAAGTTCTGCTGTAATACTGGATTTGGAAAAATGTTTAGTTAAAAATATTGAACCTATATAATGAAAACCCTTGCTGAGAAACATTTCCATTCCTGCATGCTTTACTTATGTTTGAGTCAATGAAGAATATTATTTTTAATACCCCCAATGGTTAAGGCCTGAATTGATCAGGTAGATTCTGTGATTACTCATGTCGGATGAGGAGTATCTGCCCCAGCCAGCCAGCATTTACAAACAGCCCCATACACATGAAGAAATTCCCACCCCAGTCATACCCTACACCCCATTCATACCCTGCCCTATACCCTATCCGGGTGAAGAGATGACTACAGCTTTTACATGGAAATCTTCGTTGTTCATCTCTGTTGTTCAAATACCATAGGATGTGCTTAGATGATTAAAGGTGGACTCCTGCTGGAAAGTGTTCCTAGGAATGACACCTTGAGGGCGAGCCAAAATGACGCAAACCCGAGGTTTATGACATTCCAGTGAGCACCACATGAGAGAGATGCCAGCCTGAAGACCCAAGTCTAGTTCTAGTTTGTCTGTGGATATCGAGTTCTGTCCTTATAAAGAGGCAGTGTTTTGGGGTAGAGAATTCATGTCTGTACATATGGATGATCACAGAATTGAACCAAGAGTTATGGGAGAAGTTGAGGAGAATGAGAGTTATAATGTGGACATTTCCTTGTTCTTCCTTTTTTGCGAATTTAATGGACATTCAGAATCCATCCAAGAGTCTCATCCAAGAGTGTATTTCTTTGGGACTATTTTTATTGGCCTAAAGGCTGTCATGCCCCTCCCCCCACTTGTTTATATGGACTGTCACTCCCCTTCCTCCCAGTGGCGTCTCCAGCTTTCATATTTAGGGGGGGTACATGGGGGGACAGGGACAAAAGTAGGGGGGCCAACTATAAAACGCAATATATATATATTTTATTTTTTCCCAAGAATAGAATGCACTCCAGAGGTCTTGTTAGAAAGAGAGACGTTAGCCGAAGATTGCAGCTGCAGGCGGCCACTTTTAAAGATTTAAAGTGTGTAATTCTTCTTTTAATGTTGGGCTAACATACATGCTCATCAATGCCGCTCATCAGTGTCCATTGATGCTGCCTATTAGTGATCAGTGCCCATCAGTGCCACCTATCAGTGCTCATCAAAGCAGCCTATCAGTGCCTCCTCATCAGTGCAGCCTATCAGTTTCCCTCTATTGCTGCCTATCAGTGCCCATTAGTGCCTCCAATCAGTGACCATTAGTGCCTCCTATCAGTGCCCATTAGTGCCTCCTATCAGTGCCCATTAGTGCATGCAGAGAACACCCAACAGTGGGAGTGGCCTAAGAGAAATAGGTTAAATAGAATCTAAAAAATGTGCATAGAAACTAAAGTGCTTAGTGGTAATTCACTAAAATATTTAAAAAAAACGATAACATGGAGAAAACAGCACACTGCAGTGTGAATAAAGCAACACTTAGACCCCTTTCACACTGGGGCAGTTTGCAGATGTTATTGCACTAAAAATACCGCCTGCAAACCGCCCCTAAACAGCCTCCGCTGTTTGTTCAGTGTGAAAGCCCGAGGGCTTTACACTGAAGCGGTGCGCTGGCAGGAGAAGAAAAAATCTCCTGCAAGCCGCATCTTTGGAGCGGGGAAGGAGCGGTGTATTCACCGCTCCTAAACCGCTCCTGCCCATTGAAATCAATGAGACAGCGCGGCTATACCGCGGTAATACTGCGGCTATAGCCGCGCTATACGAGGGGTTTTAACCCTTTTTCGGCCGCCAGCGGGGCGGTTAAAACCGCCCCGCTAGCGGCCGAATACCGTGGTAAAACAGCGCTAAAAATAGCGCTGTTTTACCGCCGACGCCCCCTACCGCCCCAGTGTGAAAGGGGCCTTAGAGAAATACCTAAATATTAAATAGATGTGCTAATTCATGCCGATTTCATGCTGTGCAAAATGAATTAAAGTGCTGAGTGCAAACAAAGTGATACATACATAACTAGAATAAGTGAATAAAGTTGAAGCCATCGGATTAAATTCATTTATGCATTACAAACAAAAGCGGATCTCCTGATGGCTATTAGCCACCATTTCATTGTTCCTCCACCAAAAATAAAGTGATGTGCAATAAAACAAAAGTTCATCTGGATATTTGAGATCTTTACACCCACTTTGGTGCACCGCCACCGCCACTACTGAGGCTGCAGCCACAATACATCGGCCCAAACAGACTTCATTGTAATCCGGCAGCACAATCCCACTCTGACCGGCTCCAAATGAATAACCTGCATTGCAAACTCTCAAAGGCTCGCCAACTGACATCATCACATGGTAGATGCAGTCATAATATATGCATGAAAAATAAAATCTACCATAGTGCATAAACCCTTTCAAAGATTATTTATTTGAAAGTGCAAGTATTGCACTTTCAAATTTCAGTACAAACAAATGGCCACTGTCCTCACCTATAACTGGCCTTTGCAGCAAGGAGCACATAGAAGGGCAACGCATGCAAAACAAAACCAAAGACATTCCCAGATCAACTTACTGACCAGCCTGCTAACCAACCAAATGATCCTGTCTAACAGTCTGTGTTTTGTTGATTGCTAAATGTCGATTGCTCTTCAGAGGGCAAAACTAGTGTGCATGAGCCAAAAGGGTTAAAGATGGAGCTATCAGAGACAGGAAAGGGACAGAGCACACAGACCTCATGGATTCCTTTCTTCCTGTCACAGAAGTCTCTGTAATAAACATGATTTTTGCTGATATAAATCAATGTATGAGTTCTGTGTGTTGTGTCTTCTGATGCTGAGGATCTAACACCCTGATAATTACAACATATATAATTTATAAGAGTATGTTTTCCCCTTGTCCTGTCCCTCTATGGAGAACACTGCCTGCACTAAACCTCACACCTATCACTCTGCAAGCTGCTGCCCTGTGCACACCCTTCTTCTCCCCTCCATGAAGAATACATAAAAAGACACTCACATGGGAGTTACAGAGCTGAGGGGTGTGGCTTCCTCTGGAGCTGCCTGAAATCAAAGCACGGCGGCAGGGGAAGTGGGAGGGGTTGTAGCACAGGCACAGCCTGATTGGATAATACTGATCAGGTGCTTAAAAGGATCCCTTCCTCCTTATGCTGCACGGGGCACAGGAATGAGATACTCTAGCCCTGCAACTAACATTCTGTTTGCGATCTGCATACACACAGGGGCGGGCTGAGGGGCGGGGAGTGTCACTGGTAGCGGCACACCCAGGCTACAGTAAATCTCTTCCCGAGGCAGCTGCTGATGGGGGTGCTATACGTGAAATTATGGGGGAGTTAAAGCACCCACCTGGCACCACCCCTGTATAAGTGTTCCCAACAGCTCAGAGCCCCACAGCCGGTGTTCTGACATATACTGTCCTCCTATCGGATAGTGTCTGCTCCGTACTGCGCAGGCGCAGCGCTTGCGCAGTACGGAGCAGAAGGAGATGCCGAAAGTGTCCGAAGTTGATCAGCTGACCATCAGCTGTACACGGCGCTTCGGCACTTCTTAGCGATGGCTGTGTAAGAGGGCCCCTCGCGGGCTCGCTTCGCTCGCCACGCTTCGGGCACGGCCTCGCTGCGCTCGGCAACTATTTATTCTCACTCTATGTCCACTTGGATAGTAGGGAATGAACCTGGACACAGGGTGAGAATAAAAGCGCAGGCGCCGTGTACAGCTGATGATCAGCTGTTAAACTTCGGAGACTTTCGGCGTCTCATTTGTCCTCCGTACTGCGCCTGCGCAGTACAAGGAGGACGCTATATGATAGGGGACTGTATTTGACAAGACACCGGCATTGACAGTTCTCTCTCCCCTCCTTCCTCTCTCGCACGGAATAATGAGAGAGGAGACACACAGCCGATCTGCTCCTTCTCCTCTCTCCTGTGTGTGTACCGTGGGAAGTGTGAGCTCATTGGCTTCACACTTGACTTCCCTGGAAGCACACACAAGAGGGGAGAAGGAGCAGATCAGCTGTGTGTCTCCTCTCTCATTATTCCGTCACTGGTTGCTAGATGCGAGGCGGCTCTAGTAACCAGTGGCTGGGAGTAGACTCAGGAGGTGGAGGAGGAGCCGGAACCAGCAATACAGTGGCTCAGTCTATACCTGTCCCCTGCATTCCCAGTGTCCATTTTTTTAATTGGGGGGCACATAGGGGGGCATAGTATAATGTTGGGGGGGGCCATGGCCCCCTCTAGCCCCCCCCCTAGTGACGCCACTGCTTCCTCCCTTTGCATTCCATGGACAATTGCTATGCAGCTGAGATTACATTGTTATTGTTTGCTATTTTCTGCAGATCTCTGAAGTCAGGTCCCGACGGCTGTCTCTCAGCTCTGGTGTAGACGCTCACATGGCAACAGGGCTTTCCAGCCTTGGGTTTCGGCACGGCAGGAGACCTCTCAGTCTCTCAGTCCTTTGGACTCTGGTGTGGGCACAGACACCCCAGCAATGGGTCTGCAATTGTCCAGGTCCTCGAGGCTCACGGTGGCTCAGGCTCTTGACACTGTGGAGAGAATGTGTCTCTCCAGATTGACAATGTATATAGAGAATGTGTCAATCAAATAGCAGGATTTCTGAGGCGTAACTCACACAAAATATATTAAAATTTCATATACTTTATTGCAGAAAAAATATGAAGTTAAAAATTCATTGAGAACAAAACATTCAAATAACCTCCATGTGCCATAGATATTTGTACATCATTTCCAGAACTTATGGTCATCTCCACCTTCACAAATTAATTTGTACAAATGTCTCCCACTTTTATATTCTATGACTGAGCTCGACGCGTTTCCTGGATTGTCATCCGCTTCTTCAGGGAGCAAAATAATGGAGGATTGTTTCAGAATCAACACTACAAAATGTTACAAAAAAAGAAGAAGAAAAAACTATATTTGTACACAACAAGGAGTGCTCATGCTTTGGCTGCAGAAACCTGGAAACCACCATTGGAGCTGCTACACCATGATAGGAGAATCCATTGGGGGAGACCAAAACCCCCCACCCTCAATGATTATCCTTCTCATTCCTAGAAATTCTATGAGGCAGTGGTTCTCATCCTGGTCCTCAAGTACCCCCAACATGCCATGTTTTGGGAATTTCTCTTAGATAAAATAGCTGTCCAATGTACCAAGCCATTGACTCTGATTTAAAGTGGATGTAAACCCTCCATATACCCAGTGATATGAACAGCCTCAGATGATTTACAGAGATGAAACAAATCCCCCTATATAAGTATTACATGTATATCTTCTGTCTTCAGCTTTATAGATTATTTACAAAGTTCACATCTTATTACAGATTTTCTCTTGCTGTTCAGCACTGGGAGTTAAGTCTGGGCACACAGCCAAGACAGCTGATTGGAGGAAAGGCACACACCCCCCACTCCACATTGGTAAAGGAAGGAAGGAATGTGCAGAGCTATGCTGTGAGAAGGCAAGCTCTCTGCTAATCTATTTCTAGCAACCTACAATGACACCAACTTCAGGCTGCTTTTATCTCCCGTCTTGGAGAACTTGTCAGGCTGATAACAGAAGAATGGAGCAGGAGGAAGCCAAGGGACTTAGTGCTTTGAAGAGAGATAAGAAAACACTGCAGATATATGTGCCCAGTTCCCATTTCATGAATCGGGTTTACATCCACTTTAAAGGACCTGTGCAAGATAAAGAAAAACCTGCAAACATGGCCTGTTGGGGGGAGTTGAGGACTGAGGTTGAGAACCACTGTGATAAGGAACCCCCTTCCAGGGCTATCTGTAACACTGCCAAGTACTATAAAGAGAAGAACTATAATATGAAAACATATATATATATATATATATATATATATATATATATATATATATATATATATATATTTCCTTTTTTTTAAGCATAGGCCCTACAGAATAAAATGGCGGTTGTTACATTTTTTTATGTCGCACGGCATTTACACTGCAATTTTTGAAACACAAATTGTTTGGAAAAAATACACTTTAATTAATTTCAATACAAAAAACACAATCGATAACCCAATTTTTGCTACAATATAAAAGATAATGTTACGCTGAGTAAATAGATACCAAACATGTCAAGCTTTCAAATTGCGCACACTTGTAAAATGGCTCCAAACTACGATACTTCATCTCCATAGGCAACGATTTATTTGTTTTTTTTTTTTACAGGTTACAAGTTTAGAGTTACAGAGGAGATCTGGTGATAGAATTATCGATCTCACTATAATGTTTGTGGTGATATCTCACATGTGTGGGGCAATCACCATTTACATATGTGTGCGCGGCTTACATAAGTGTGTGAGCACAGGGGGTGGGGACACTTAAAAAATATGTATTTTTTTTTTTTTTATCCCTTTATTTATGTATTTATTTTTTATCACTTTTATTGCTTTCACAAGAAATCCCTTGTGATAGAAATAAGACATGACAGGTCCTCTTTATGGAGAGATGTTGGGGTCTATAAGACCTCAGATCTCTCCTCTACCCTGGAAAGTATGAGATAAAAAAATCATTGATCTCTGCTTTCCAGGAAAAAAAATGGCAGTGTTTAAATCTGCCAGAACAGGAAGTGACATCACAACGTCACTTCCGGCCTCCCAGGACCATAGAGATGGCCGGGGACCATCCAGTCCACAGCCAGCTCTATGGAAACCCCGGGGGGCATTGTCAGATTTAGTACCGGGCTCCCTGATCACACAGGAGAGCCTGGAGAGGCAGCGGGAGGGGGAGGGGGGTGTCCCCTTCCGCTGCCTCTAAAAGCAATCCAGCAGCTAATCAGTCACTAGGATGACTTTTACATGACAGGAAATCACCGGCTGAAAAGAAAGATATCGGGATGATGACTGTAGCTGCAGCTACAACCACTGAAAGTCCAGGATGTCATATGACGTCCTACAGGTGGGAAGTGGTAATGCGGTGGATGGTGCACAGTACTGCAGAGTGTGAGACCCGGAGCAACCAATCAGAGGGTGTGACTGCAGGCAGCACTGTGATGTATATTAGTGATCAGCATGTTCCCCGCTCTCACCCTCTTCCCGTCTATTCTACATATTACCAGACTAATGTATGACGTGTCTCTGTAGAATATCGTCTTCTCTGGTGAGGAAGATGAGGAGGGGGAGACCGGAGAACAGGCTGTACAGCAACATACATATCAGTGCTGCTCACACCGACACCGACACTACTGACACCACCCACACCACTGGCACCAACACCACCGACGCAGACACCACCAATACCATTATATGGATGAGATCTTCTGTTCCAGTCTATGCCAAAGCACAGACTTTATTTCTAGTTTTGGTGTGGGGAAGATTAGAACCCCTGCTGGGTTTTCAATGCTGTCCGAGGCTCCATTAGAGAGATTTCCTCCCACTTCCTGTCCTGAGGACATCGGGACAAGGGGTGAGGGGAAATCTGTACAGGGACACAGACATATAAAAATATGACAGGGGCTCCAAACCTTCCCCCTTCTTTACTCTGCTAAACATATCATTCTTATTTCAGTCTGTGTTCCTGTTGGAGAGTTCCCTCATTTCCTGTCTAAATAAATGTTGTCACCGGGACAGGAAGTGAGGGGAAATCTCTGTAATGGAGCCCCGGATAGAAGGAAAAAACCTGACAGGGGATCTAATCCTGACCCACTCTGCCTAAAAACAGTCTGGACTCTCTGATTACATTTTTTTCTTCCAGTAATAAATATCTAGATGACGTTTTCATAGATTTCCTCTCAGATTGTTCCATTTATTTCCATCTCTTTGTAGTATAGATTGTATGGAGGGGGAGGGGCAGAGAGGAGAGGTGACCCCATCCTATCCCATCACAGTGACCCCAACTCCACACCCCCTATGTCTGATCATGGCTGCCCCCCCCCCCACAGAGGGGCCACATGTGGGGGAGGGGCAGGGGGATGATGTCACACATTGTGAAAGTTTTCTGTTTAGAACTTACAGAGAATGTATTATGTCAGATTGTCATTAGATAGATAGATAGAGATATAGATAGATAGATAGATAGATAGATAGATAGATAGATAGATAGATAGATAGATAGATAGATAGATAGATAGATAGATAGATAGACAGTTAGGCCACACCCATCCTTACAGTCCAATTAGAACATGTTAGGCCGGGTTCACACCTATGCAGTTTGCTTTTCATCGATTTCTGCAGTGCTTTCTGCGATGTGTTTTGTGTCTTCCCACATATATCTTTGATGCGTTTTTAGGCTTTTTTTTTGTTTTGGACAATTTGTTGTCGGGCAGATTAAAAAACACAAAAGTCGTAAAATCGTAACAAAAAAGTACTACGCGCTTTTCTGCAGCTTCTCCATTGAAGTCTATTGAACCAAAAACGCACCATTTTGTATTCTAACAATTCCCTGACCCTTTCCAAAAACGCATGGGCTGAGAAAAGCCTGGATGTGACGTGTCCCATAGGAAAGCATGTTACATGGACTGTAGTGTGTGGTGTAAAGAATGCCATAGATGTGAACCAGGCCTTACTCTAATTCTATTACTAGAAGCTCTAAGCTCTCATTCACATCTATGGCATTTTTAGTGCTTTTTGCATTTTGTAGATTTGCACTACAGTCCATATAACATGGTTTCCCATGGAAGACGTTCTGTAGTGCAAATCTGCAAAATGCAAAAAAGCACTAAAAATGCCATAGATGTGAATCCGGCCTAAAGCTGGACACACACTATACAATCTTCTGTAGATTTTTTTCCTTTAGATTTACCAAAACCGTATAATATGAGGTCACACCTAAACACTTTTCATTTGTATCCAATCAGGAAGGCCCTTGTACTACGTAGTTGAAGGTAAATCTAAAGGAAATCAAACAAGAAAAGTTGTATAGTGTGTATCCGGCTTTACTCCAATAATTGGACAGATATTCTACCCAATCACAGCGATCAATAAGAAATCTCACATTTATTTATAGTAGAAACACCTTCCAGAGACTGAAGCCCCGCCCACTGCTATATACTATCGGGTGAATATTATATAAATTCCACTTATTTGTGTGACATCACCAGACTGTGGGCGGAGTTCTCACATCCCCCGCCTCCCCCCCACATATCTTTATACAACCATCCCATACACCTAACAGAGCATGGAGGGGCTCAGTGAAGGTGGTGGTGAAGGTGTGGAGATGTCGGATCGGGTCACACAGATCATAAAGGGAGATCCGCCCGGCCTCATAATCCAGATATATCATGACTCTGTTACTGGAGAGATTGGTGGGTAAGAGGATCTTATTACTGTCATGTCTCACAGAATACTCATCATCATCCCTGATCAATCCCCAGGACTTCTTATTATCTCCAATCTCTGACTCCTCCCCTCCCCTCTCTATACTGGGGTAACACATCCCGACTATCCAGTCATCTGACCCCCCGACATCCACTTCCCAGTAATGTCTCCCTGAGGAGAAACTCTGACTGCTCACCACCTGAGGATAATCCTGAAATCTCTCTGGTGTTTCTGGGTGATTCTGGTTCCTATCTGACCAGGATACAGTTTTCCTGTCATCTGATATCTGTAGATTATTATTAGCTGTGTTTCCATCCAGTAATATGTCTGCAGCTCCCTGTATATAGAAGTATACATTTACCTCTGTTATTATATCAGATAAACCTGTGTGTAAGACCCCCGCCACATCCAGACCCCCTCCATCATGGAGGATTTCCTCATGTCTCTCTCTGTCCTCATTATCTCCATCCTCAGTATCACACAAGTCACCTGTGTCTGATTCCTGTAAGACAGTCAGTGGATCCGTCACGTTACACAGCTCCTCAATGTGACGCATCTTCCTGGACAGCTCCTCCTTCTTTATTTCCAGATCCCGGATGGAGAGGGAGATCCGCTCTGCCCTCCCGGAGATTTCCCTCAGGATTCTCTTCTCCAGGTCTTCCAGACGTCTCCTGAGATCTCTAAACAGGGCAGTGACTCTCTCGGTGTCACCAGCTGCTTCTTCTTCTACTTTCCTCCTGTGTTCCTGCAGACTCTGGACTCTTTCCTCCATCTCCTCTCTCTTTGTCAGAAGTTTCTGCAGAACATTCCTCAGTGTCTCCTTCTTCTTCTCAGAAGCCTCATCCAGTGTCTCCACTTGGTGTCCCCGATGTTCTCCAGCCAAACTACAGGACACGCAGATACAGGCGTTATCTTTGGTGCAAAAATACTTCAAAACTTCCTTATGGATGGAGCATTTCCTGCTCTCCATGGACAAGGTGGGGTCACATAAGATGTGTTCTGAGGACTTTTTGTGGACTCTCAGGTGTTTATCACACAGATAGGCCTCACAGAGCAGACAGGATCTAACAGCAGGTACAGGAGAGTCCACACAGTAAGTACAGAAGACCCCAGACTCCTCCCAATCTGGCTGAGCAGACAGGAAAGTCTCTGCTATGTTACGTAGTTTCATGTTCTTCTGCAGTGCAGGCCGATCCGGAAACTTCTCTCTGCATTCAGGACAGGAATATCCTCCAGACCCCCCCTGTGTATCCAGCACACGATCAATACAGACCCGGCAGAAGTTGTGACCACATTTCAGGGTTACAGGATCGGTATAAATGTTCAGACAGACGGAACATTCCAGCTCAGCTCTCAGATCACCAGACGCCATCGCTGACAGCAGAAGAGAAACGAAACTGAAAGTCTCTGACACCGGAGAGGAATGTGGATGGGGGAGGGGTGACATCCTCCTACACAGGGTGAGGCTGGATGAATATTATAGGACACGGAGATCAGAGTACAGAAGGGAGAAGATTAGTTTTGCAGTAGTAATGAGAATTATACCTCCCAACATTAGAAGAGAGAAAGAGGGAAAGACGGATGTGGAGAAGCATTGAGATGAAAAGTGGAGATGACTACATCAGACATCCCAACCATCCAGAGGAGAACACGGGGCCCGGAGGAGAACATAGCGGCTGGAGGAGAACACAGCGGCTGGAGGAGAACACAGGGTCTAGAGGAGAACACAGGGTCTGGAGGAGAACACAGGGTCTGGAGGAGAACACAGGGTCCGGAGGAGAACACAGGGTCTGGAGGAGAACATGGGGTCCGGAGGAGAATACAGGGTCTGGAGGAGAACATGGGGTCCGGAGGAGAATACAGGGTCTGGAGGAGAACACAGGGTCTGGAAGATAGCACGGAGTCCGTAGGAGAACATATGGTCCGGAGGAGAACACAGGGACTGGAGGAGAACACAAGGTCCGGAGGAGAACACAGCGGCTGGAGGAGAACACAGGGTCCCGAGGAGAACACGGGGTCCGGAGGAGAACACAGGGTCCGGAGGAGAACACGGGGTCCGGAGGAGAACATATGGTCCGGAGGAGAACACGAGGTCTGGGGGAGAACACAGGGTCTGGAGGAGAACATATGGTCCAGAGGAGAACAGGTGGGCCGGAGGAGAACAAGGGGGGGCAGAGAAGGACATGGAGGGGGTCGGGGGAGGAGCACACAGAACAGACGGGAATAATCGGTATTCATGTGCGCCGTCAATAAATTTGTTTTGTTTCGTTCCGTTCCGTATTAGCCATTAATTCGTATTTGATCATTCGTATCCGAAATTCAATTTGGATTCGTAACAATTACGAACGTTCGTTATGATGGATTTAAAAATCAAAAAATACCTTTCTCAATATGGCAGTCGTTGGACTCATTATGCCCATTATGAGGGGCTCCCACCATCCCTTTGCTGTGCCCATTATGAGGGGCTCCCACCATCCATGTGCTGTGCTCATTATGAGGGGCTCCCACCATCCCTGTGCTGTGCCCATTATGAGGGGCTCCCACCATCCCTGTGCTGTGTTCATTATGAGGGGCTCCCCCCATCCCTGTGCTGTGTTCATTATGAGGGGCTCCCACCATCCCTGTGTTGTGCCCATTATGAGGAGCTCCCACCATCCCTGTGCTGTGTTCATTATGAGGGGCTCCCACCATCCCTGTGTTGTGCCCATTATGAGGGGCTCCCACCATCCCTGTGCTGTGTTCATTATGAGGGGCTCCCACCATCCCTGTACTGTGCTCATTATGAGGGGCTCCCACCATCCCTGTGCTGTGCTCATTATGAGGGGCTCCCACCATCCCTGTGCTGTGTTCATTATGAGGGGCTCCCACCATCCCTGTACTGTGCTCATTATGAGGGGCTCCCACCATCCCTGTGCTGTGCCCATTATGAGGGGCCCCCACCATCCCTGTGCTGTGCTCATTATGAGGGGCTCCCACCATCCCTGTGCTGTGCCCATTATGAGGGGCTCCCACCATCCCTGTGCTGTGTTCATTATGAGGGGCTCCCACCATCCCTGTGCTGTGCCCATTATGAGGGGCTCCCACCATCCCTGTGCTGTGTTCATTATGAGGGGCTCCCACCATCCCTGTGTTGTGCCCATTATGAGGGGCTCCCACCATCCCTGTGCTGTGTTCATTATGAGGGGCTCCCACCATCCCTGTGTTGTGCCCATTATGAGGGGCTCCCACCATCCCTGTGCTGTGCTCATTATGAGGGGCTCCCACCATCCCTGTGCTGTGCTCATTATGAGGGGCTCCCACCATCCCTGTGCTGTGTTCATTATGAGGGGCTCCCACCATCCCTGTGCTGTGTTCATTATGAGGGGCTCCCACCATCCCTGTGCTGTGCTCATTATGAGGGGCTCCCACCATCCCTGTGCTGTGTTCATTATGAGGGGCTCTCATCATCCCTGTGCTGTGCTCATTATGAGGGGCTCCCACCATTCCTGTGCTGTGATGACTTCCTGGGTTTTTAACTTCATCATAACGGATAATCATAATTATTATGACAATAATAAAACAATATTAACGAACATTCCTATTTTGTACGATTCTGAATCTCCCATCGACTACCAGTACCAGTCTCCCACTCCCATATTAAAAAAGGTTCATTTTCCCAACCCCCACTCAGCAGCAGAAGAAAACTTCTGATTGGTCAACAAAACACCAGTCACGTTTCCGTTCGTCAACGAAATTTCGTATTTCGTATAAAATTCGGAACCATAGCAATTTGTATTTTGGATGCTTCCGAATGTACGAATTTTCGGAAATTCGTACGAATTTTTGATTCGTATGAAATGAACCGCACATGTCTAATGATCGGTGCAGCGGGTGGGACAGCTGTGAACATCGATCTCCCTGTATAGCTTTTTAGCTGACAGCCACAGGAGGGAGAGGAGAAGTGGCTGTCAGCTAAAAACCGTTACAAAGGAGATAGTTGTCACAGCTGTTCCCCTCCGCACCGATCATTCCCGGGATCTCACGAGGCGCTTGCGGGTGTGCGGGAGCCGCCGCAGAAATGTGGGAGACTCCCACACCTCGGGGGAGACTTGGGATGTCGGCTACATCATGATGAAAAGGGATTTAGTTCTATAAAGTCTGAGTCTGAGCTTATACTATACACGGCATATACTGCAGCCTTTGTACCCCAAAAATATGTCTTCATTATTGTGCCAACACCCCGACATGCAGAGAACAATGGTGGTCTTCACAGCAGAGTCTGGAGTGGGCTAAGGCACCACATCCCATGTAGAGAGGTGCAGTCTGTACTCATCAATGAAGGAGAAAAATCACCTGTTTGTAACATTCTATAACAAACTATGAAAAATTATAATTTTTTTCAAAATATTCCATCTTTTTGTTTGTTTAGCCAAAAAATAAAACCCCCAGCAGTGATTAAATACCACCAAAAGAAAACTCTGTTTGTGTGATAAAAATGATAAAAATGTCCTATGTGTACAGTGTAGGATGACTAATGAGTAATTGTCATTCAAAGTGTGAGAGCGCTGAAAGCTGAACATTGGTCTGGGCAGGAAGGGGGGAAGTGTCCGGTATTGAGGGGGTTATAATAGTCATGAAGTGATTATCAACCAGCAACTGTGGAGACAATCATCACTTTGGTCATAAGAATGTCAGAATATGCAAATCAGCAGCATTAGCTCCCCTACATTCTACCTCCTAGCACACCCCCCCTCCCCCCTCCAAATACCCCCTCCTAGCACAATCCCCCCTCCAAATACCCCCTCCAGGCACAATCCCCCCCTCCTAATTCCCCCTCCTAGCACACTCCCCCTCCAAATACCCCCTCCTAGCACAATCCCCCCTCCTCCCCTCCAAATACCCCCTCCTAGCACAACTCCCCTCCAAATACCCCCTCCAGGCACAATCCCCCCCTCCTAATTCCCCCTCCTAGCACACTCCCCCTCCAAATACCCCCTCCTAGCACACTCCCCCCTCCTCCCCTATAAATACCCCCTCCTAGCACAATCGCCACTCCAAATTCCCCCTCCTAGCACAGTCCCCACCAAATACCCCCTCCTAGCACCATCCCCCCTCCAAATACCCCTCCTAATACAACCCCCCTCCAAATACCCCCTCCTAGCACAATCCCCCTCCAAAAAAACCCTACTAGCACAATCCCCCCTCCCCCTCCAAATACCCCTCCTAGCACAACCCCTCCTTCAAATTCCCCTTCCTAGCACAATCCCCCTCCAAATCCCCCCTCCTAGCACAATCCCCCCTCCAAATCCCCCCTCCTAGTACAATCCCCCCTCCCCTCCAAATACCCCTCCTAGCACAACCCCCCTCCAAATACCCCTCCTAGCACAACCCCCCCTCCAAATAGCCCTCCCAGCAAACTCCCCCTCCAAATACCCCTCCTAGCACAATCCCCCCTCCAAATCCCCCTCCTAGCACAACCGCCCCTCCAAAACCCCCCCTCCTAGCACAATCCCCCCTTCCAAATACCCCCTTCTAGCATAATCCCCCCTTCAAATACCCCTAATAGCACAACCCCCTTCAAATACCCTTTCCTAGCACAACCCCCCTCCAAATACCCCCTCCTAGCACAATCCCCCCTCCAAATACCCCCTCCTAGCACAATCGCCACTCCAAATTCCCCCTCCTAGCACAGTCCCCACCAAATACCCCCTCCTAGCACCATCCCCCCTCCAAATACCCCTCCTAATACAACCCCCCTCCAAATTCCCCCTTCTAGCACAACCCCCCCTCCAAATACCCCTCCTAGCACAATCCCCCCTCCAAATTCCCCCTCCTAGCACAATCCCCACCTCCAAATACCCCCTCCTAGCACCATCCCCCCTCCCCCTCCAAATACCCCTCCTAGGAAAACCCCCTCAAATCCCCCCTCCTAGCAAAATCCCCCCCTCCCCCTCCAAATACCCCTCCTAGCACAATCCCCCCTCCAAATACCCCCTCCAAGCACCATCCCCCCTCCAAATTCCAAATTCCCCCTCCTAGCACCATCCCCCCTCCCCCCTCCAAATACCCCTGCTAGGACAACCCCCTCAAATACCCCTCCCAGCACAACCCCCCTCCAAATACCCCATCCTAGCACAACCCCACTCCAAATACCCCATCCTAGCACAATCCCCCCTCCAAATACCCCCTCCTAGCACACCCCCCCCCCCAAATTCTCCCTCCTAGCAAAACCCTCCCTCCCTCCAAATCCCCCCTCCTAGCAAAACCCCTCACCCAAATTCCCCTCCTAGCACAACCCTCCCTCCCTCCAAATCCCCCCTCCTAGCAAAACCCCCCCTCCAATTTCCCCCTCCTAGCACAACCCCCCCAATCTACCTCTTAGGACACAATCCCCTTCCAAATACCCCCTTCTAGCATAATCCCCCCTTCAAATACCCCTAATAGCACAACCCCCTTCAAATACCCTTTCCTAGCACAACCCCCCTCCAAATACCCCCTCCTAGCACAATCCCCCCTCCAAATACCCCCTCCTAGCACAATCGCCACTCCAAATTCCCCCTCCTAGCACAGTCCCCACCAAATACCCCCTCCTAGCACCATCCCCCCTCCAAATACCCCTCCTAATACAACCCCCCTCCAAATTCCCCCTTCTAGCACAACCCCCCTCCAAATACCCCTCCTAGCACAATCCCCCCTCCAAATTCCCCCTCCTAGCACAATCCCCACCTCCAAATACCCCCTCCTAGCACCATCCCCCCTCCCCCTCCAAATACCCCTCCTAGGAAAACCCCCTCAAATCCCCCCTCCTAGCAAAATCCCCCCTCCCCCTCCAAATACCCTTCCTAGCACAACCCTCCTTCAAATTCCCCCTCCTAGCACAATGCCCCCTCCAAATACCCCCTCCTAGCACAATCCCCCTCCAAATACCCCCTCCTAGCACAATCCCCCATCCAAATACCCCCTCCTAGTACAATCCCCCTCCCCTCCAAATACCCCTCCCAGCACAACCCCCCTCCAAATACCCCTCCTAGCACAACCCCCCTCCAAATAGCCCTCCCAGCAAACTCCCCCTCCAAATACCCCTCCTAGCACAATCCCCCCTCCAAATACCTCATCCTAGCACAACCCCCCCCTCCAAAACCCCCCTCCTAGCACAATCCCCCCTCCAAATACCCCTCCAACACAATCCCCCTCCAAATACCCCCTCCTAGCATAATCCCCCTTCAAATACCCCTCATAGCACAACCCCCTTCAAATACCCTCTCCTCGCACAACCCCCCTCCAAATACCCCCTCCTAACACAATCCCCCCTCCAAATACCCCCTCCTAGCACAATCCCCACTCCAAATTCCCCCTCCTAGCACAATCCCCCCACCAAATACCCCCTCCTAGCACCATCCCCCCTCCAAATACCCCTCCTAACACAACCCCCCTCCAAATTCCCCCTCCTAGCACAACCCCCCTCCAAATACCCCTCCTAGCACAATCCCCACCTCCAAATACCCCCTCCAAGCACCATCCCCCCTCCAAATTCCAAATTCCCCCTCCTAGCACAATCCATCCAAATACCCCCTCCTAGCACCATCCCCCCTCCAAATACCCCTCCTAGGACAACCCCCTCAAATACCCCCTCCTAGCAAAATCCCCCCCTCCAAATTCCCCCTCCTAGCACAATCCCCCTCCAAATACCCCCCTCCTTGCACAATCCCCCCTCCAAATACCCCCTCCTAGCACAATCCCCCCTCCAAATTCCCCCTCCTAGCACAATCCCCCTCCAAATACCCCCTCCTAGCACATCCCCCCCTCCAAATTCCCCCTCCTAGCACAACCCCCCTCCAAATACCCCTCCTAGCACAATGCCCCCTCCAAATACCCCCTCCTAGCACAATCCCCCTCCAAATACCCCCTCCTAGCACAATCCCCCATCCAAATACCCCCTCCTAGTACAATCCCCCTCCCCTCCAAATACCCCTCCCAGCACAACCCCCCTCCAAATACCCCTCCTAGCACAACCCCCCTCCAAATAGCCCTCCCAGCAAACTCCCCCTCCAAATACCCCTCCTAGCACAATCCCCCCTCCAAATACCTCATCCTAGCACAACCCCCCCCTCCAAAACCCCCCTCCTAGCACAATCCCCCCTCCAAATACCCCTCCAACACAATCCCCCTCCAAATACCCCCTCCTAGCATAATCCCCCTTCAAATACCCCTCATCGCACAACCCCCCTCCAAATACCCCCTCCTAACACAATCCCCCCTCCAAATACCCCCTCCTAGCACAATCCCCACTCCAAATTCCCCCTCCTAGCACAATCCCCCCACCAAATACCCCCTCCTAGCACCATCCCCCCTCCAAATACCCCTCCTAACACAACCCCCCTCCAAATTCCCCCTCCTAGCACAACCTCCCTCCAAATACCCCTCCTAGCACAATCCCCACCTCCAAATACCCCCTCCAAGCACCATCCCCCCTCCAAATTCCAAATTCCCCCTCCTAGCACAATCCATCCAAATACCCCCTCCTAGCACCATCCCCCCTCCCCCTCCAAATACCCCTCCTAGGACAACCCCCTCAAATACCCCCTCCTAGCAAAATCCCCCCCTCCAAATTCCCCCTCCTAGCACAATCCCCCTCCAAATACCCCCCTCCTTGCACAATCCCCCCTCCAAATACCCCCTCCTAGCACAATCCCCCCTCCAAATTCCCCCTCCTAGCACAATCCCCCTCCAAATACCCCCTCCTAGCACATCCCCCCCTCCAAATTCCCCCTCCTAGCACAACCCCCCTCCAAATACCCCTCCTAGCACAATCCCCCCTCCAAATACCCCCTCCAAGCACCATCCCCCCTCCAAATTCCAAATTCCCCCTCCTAGCACCATCCCCCCTCCCCCCTCCAAATACCCCTGCTAGGACAACCCCCTCAAATACCCCCTCCTAGCACAACCCCCCTCCAAATACCCCATCCTAGCACAACCCCACTCCAAATACCCCATCCTAGCACAATCCCCCCTCCAAATACCCCCTCCTAGCACACCCCCCCCAAATTCTCCCTCCTAGCAAAACCCCCCCTCCAATTTCCCCCTCCTAGCACAACCCCCCCAATCTACCTCTTAGGACAAATCCTCTCCCCCCACCAAATTCCACCCCCCCAGCATAAACCCCCCAACACAAATCCTTTCACCCCCTAATCCTCCCTCCCAGCACAAATTCTCCCTCCTCTTGTCACAAATCCCCATCACCCTCTTAGCACAAAATCCCCCCCCCCTAAATTCCCTCTCTTCAAGTGTGGATTGCTTTTCAGAGGACATTTGACTAATGGGGGGAGGTGTTATGTTGCCTCTTCACCGCCTGCTTTAAAGCAGAATTAAACCCAAAAACTGCCCCAGACTGACAGGGTGCCTCCTGTGCTCCTTCATCTAGAGTGGGGGGGGGGGCTCTAATACTGGAGGTGTGTTACTGGCCAGATCACCAGGTGAAAAAAGAGGGGAAAAATCCTAAAAAAAAGAAAACAAATGGAGCCGCCACAACAGGAAAGCTGCAATGTATTACATTTTAGGTTTTGTGTGTAATACCTCTTTTCACCTATAGATGGCACACTAGTACACTGCAATCATGTACTCCGCATGCGCTTGTGGTGTGGCCCTACAACTTGCATTAGTGGCATTAGGCAGTGGGAACACTTACCAAATAAGACACGCTGTTTACATTTTCCCTCGGCCCTGGTGTGTGTAGAGCCGTGATTGGTTGTCACTGATCAGACAAGCGATCAATAAGTACACGTACACCGGCAGGCTTTGGGGGATGGGAAGGATGGGACGACCGGTTTGCTTTTATGTTAGTCAGATAATGGACGTCCTTAGATGATTATTGAAGCTCTGATCATGTGAGCACACAATTTTATTTTAATAAAAATCCTGGTGGTATTTTTAATATTGTGAGTTCCGTTTCTTCTTGAGGTGCTTATGTGGATTTCGATTGGTGAGATTTGGTTGCACGGTCTGTGATCTTTACGCCGTGTACACATGATTTTCCGACAACAAGTGTTCGATGGGAGCTTGTTGTCAGAAATTCCGACCGCGTGTAGGCTTTCCAAACAAAATTTGAGATCTGGATCTCAAATTTTCCGACAACAAAATTTGTTCTCGTAAATTCCGATAGTGTGTACACAATTCCGACGCACAAACTTCCACGTACGCTCGGAATCAAGCAGAAGAGCCACACTGGCTATTGAACTTCATTTTTCTCGGCTCGTCGTACGTGTTGTACGTCACCGCGTTCTTGACGCTCGGAATTTCCAACAAGATTTGTGTGACCCGTGTGTAAGCAAGACAAGTTTGAGCCGACATCCGTTGGAAAAAAAACACGAATTTTGTTGTCGGAAAATCCTATTGTGTGTACGCGGCATAAGGGTGGAGCAGTTGGCCCATGGATAGATGGTGAAGCGATGTTTTACCGTCTGATCTGGGGGTGAGAATTATGGGGGAGACGCCGTCTTTCGGTGTGAGGAATGGAAGAAGAATTTATCAACTTTAATATTTTTTCACATGAATAGACATAAAGTGATTGTAAACTCTATCTCCTGTCTGATCAATGTTTATAAACAATGTTACTTTGTATCTCTCTATCTCCTGTCTGATAAATGTTTATAAATAATGTTACTTTGTATCTCTCTATCTCTTGTCTGATCAATGCTTATAAATAATGTTACTTTGTATCTCTCTATCTCTTGTCTGATCAATGTTTATAAACAATGTTACTTTGTATCTCTCTATCTCCAATGTTTATAAACAATGTTACTTTGTATCTCTCTATCTCCTGACTGAACATGTTTTAAACAGTGTACATTGGGGTTGATATACTAAAGATAAATATACTGTGCACTTGGAAGTTGCTCTAGATCTGAGGGGAAGCTCTGTTGATTTATATCATCCAATCATGTAAAAGCAAAAATTCAGCTCTTTATTTTCTGTGCATGGTCCCCTTAGAACTACTGCACTTGCAATGCACAGACTATTTACCATAGCAAATCAACCCCATTGTATTTCTCTTTCCTGGTAATTCTCTGTATCTGTTCTTTTTTTAACATAAAGTTTTTTATTGAATAAAAAGACATAAAGAATATACAATTGGAACATTGTGCAGTGGTCACATTATATAGTATACAGATACATTGCAGTAGATATTACATAACGAACATTGAATCACTTATATAATCATCAGGAGTGAGTCCAGGGGAATAATGATGGGAAGGGGGGGGGGGGATATCTATGAATAGCAAGTAATTTAGTTACTTCCCTACTACAACCTTAGCATCATGTCCTTAGTAGTAAACTAACAACTTCACCATCATACACAGTATAGTTAGGTACTATAGAGGCATAGAGGGATTTGCTGACTCACACATCAGTCATCATGGAGTTCAGTAAAGTAAAATAGCACGGTTATTATTCCAATAGGAATCTTAATGTGGGCAGGAGAGGAGGGGGGAAAAACATCTGCACAGTGGAATATCATACTATAGTAGATATTGTATGCACTTCGTGTTTTTTTAGCTTGCGTAGGTCAAAGTCAACACTATTATTGCGATAAGATGAAGGGTGTCACACCTGAGAATTAATTCCCTATTCTAAGTCTAGGTGTTCCTCACATATCCAAGGATCCCAAATTTTCCCAAATTTTTTTGGGCAGTTACGGCCAAGATACGTTAACTTATATATCGGTAGTGCATTAATAATGAGGTTTTTCCAAAGACTTATCGATGGGGGAGCAGATCCCTTCCAATGTAACAGAATCTCCTTCCTGGCATAGAAAGCTGTGTAGAATATAAACAGTCTTTTAGCTCGGGGAGCATCCAATGTATCTACTATTCCAAGCATTAAGGGGATTGGGTCACAGGGAACTTTGAATTTGCCAAATCGATTTATCGTGTTAACCACCCCTCTCCAGAAAGTCTGTATGTAGCGGCAAGACCAAACCACATGAAAGAAGGAGCCCTCCTCCACTGCACATTTGGTACACACCGGGTTATTAGTGGGGTATATTTTGGCTAGGCGTTGAGGAGAAAAGTAGGCTCTGTGTAAAAATTTTAGTTGAATGAATCTGTCCCTGGCAGAAATCATCAGGGGCAAATATTGCTGAATGCCCTCCTCCCAGTCGTCATCAGCCAGCGAAGGTATATCTCTCTGCCAGATTGAAAATAACTGTGAGACCTTGGAAGTGTCCAGGCCCGCCAGAGCCGTGTATAAAGTAGATTTTCCCCTCACCCTCCTCGCCCAGCAGCCGCTCATACCCAGTAGTTACAAGCACCGGAGGTGTGGAAAACTGGCAATGATACGCGTGTCTGAGTTGCAGGTATCTGAAGAACATGTTATGGGTAGTCCTTTTTGCTGTTTTAAGATGTCAAAGGGAAGTAGGCCATCTCGTGATACTATGTCCGTCACGGTGGTTATTCCGTAACGGGCCCATATCACCGGATCCGGGATGGTTTGAAAGTGCGGTAAACGTGGGTTTCCCCACAGCGGTGTGTGGGGGGACCAGCTGTTCACCCCCCTAATCCTGCCTCCAACAGTCTCCCAAACCCTCAGGGTGGTCTTCATCGAGGGAGTAACATTGGGGCTAGATCTGGACTCTCTATGAATCAAATTTCTCAGTTCTGAGTAGAAGCCCAGCAAAGCCGCCTCCAAGGTGGACGCAGGATTTGCCGGTTCCTCAGACAACCACCAACGCAGGGTAACCAGTACCACCGCCCAGTAGTACTTTTGAAAACACGGTAGAGCAAGTCCCCCCAGTGAAAGAGGTAGTTGCTGAGTAGATTTGGAAATTCTAGGTATGCTACCATTCCATACAAATGCAGTGATTACGGTGTCAAGTTTTTTAAAGAAGGTATTTGGTATGTGTACAGGTGTCTGTCTAAAGATGTAAAGAAATTTAGGCAGTATGGACATCTTAATCAGGTTGACTCTACCTACTGAAGTCAGAGCTAACGTTTTCCAAATAGTGCATTTCTGAGTCAGCATTGACATTATGGGAGATAAGTTAAGAGGAATAAATTGTGTAGTCTCTATGTATTTCTACCCCTAAATATCTAAATTGGGAGACCTTTTTCAGGGGAGTGTTCGCTGGTATCGAGGCTTCCCCTGGATGTAACGCAAAGATTACCGATTTGCTCCAATTAATACAGACGCCAGAGAACCCACCAAAAATATTGATAAGTGACAAAGCAGCTCCCAAAGAATCATTGGTATTCCTAAGGTATAGCAGGGTGTCGTGTGCATATAGGGATATCTTTTCGTGCACCGTGCCTATCATAATACCATTAACTAAAGGAGAGGATCGAAGGAGGATTGCCATCGGTTCTATGGCCAGGGCGAATAGGGTAGGGGAAAGTGGGCAGCCCTGTCTGGTACCTCTATGTAGATAGAAGGGTGGCGATATTGTCATCCCCGTACGTACGCTGGCCTGCGGAGATTTATAAAGGGTTTGCACCCAGGATATAAATTTAGGACCAAGGCCGAATCGACGCAGGACCTCCCATAGATAACACCACTCCACGGAGTCAAATGCTTTTTCAGCATCCAGGGAGGCCACTGCGACGAATTCCGTCAGATATTCCCTGGCACCCATAACCGTGTACAGTCTGCGAAGATTAATGTCTGTCTCCTTACCCGGCATAAAGCCAGTTTGGTCTTCATGAATCAAATTATGTATAACTTCATTAAGTCTTTTAGCTAGAATCTTGGTAAGTATCTTGGCGTCTGCATTAAGTAGGGAGATGGGTCGGTAGGAGGTGCAAAGATCAGGGTCCTTGCCTGGCTTAGGTATGACCACTATTATTGCCTCTGTCATAGATGGCGGTAGTGTAGAGTCCTTCAGGGTTCCCGTGATCATCTCGTGCATTTTGGGTATCATTTGCTCCCCGTGTTGTTTATAAAATTCAGGGGGAAGGCCATCCGAACCCGGAGTCTTCCCCGCCTGAAGTTCACCTATAGCCTGTTTCACCTCCTCCAACAAGATGGGACTGTCTAAGTGGTTTCGGGCCTCTTCAGTAAGTGTAGGGAAGGTGAGTTGACTAAGGAAGGAGTCCAGCTCCTTCTCAGAGTAACTCGCTTAGATGAGTATAAAGATTTGTAGTATGACTCAAAACAGGCGTTAATGGCAACTGGATCACTCACCAGATTCCCATCCTCAGCTCTAACAGTAGACGTAGGTTGCTGTTCCCTCGCCAGCCATGCCAGCAGGTGTCCTGTTTTTTTCCCCCTGTTCAAAAATACATTGTGTCTGTGTTAATTGTTGTTTTTTTGCCCCCGCTACTCAGAGGAGCACCACCTCATGGTGGGCAGCCTGCATATCAGTCAGAGTAATTGGATTTTGAGTCTGAACATATTGGGATTCAAGATCTTGTGCCCTAGTCTCAGCCTCCTCAATGGAAACCCTAGCCTTGTGTCTGGCAAGGAAGATCGGGGTTTGATAGCTTCCCCGGGTGTACGCCTTAAAGGCATCCCACCTGATAGGTAGCACAGAGGAGTCAGCGTTAGAAGTACAGAAGTCTTCTATAGATGTAGCTATACTTGTCTCAATGCTTTCCTCCGAAACCCAATAGCGGGACAGCCTCCATATTCTCTCTAAAGGAGGGGTCTGTGTTTGTAAAGTAAGGAGCATGGGGGCGTGATCTGATATACCCCTAGGGAGCATTTTCACCTCCAGTACACGAGAGAGCAACCCCCCACTGGCGTAGATCAAATCTTTTCTAGATAATGTGCGGTATGAAGCAGATTGGCAAGTAAAGGCCCTATCATCTGGGAATTTCCACCTCCAGACATCAATTAAACCATAAAGAGTAGCCCATTTATTGAGGGGAGAATCGGAGCCCACCCCTAGAGTCAGTCTATCCATGGATGGGTTCGGGGTCATATTGATATTCCCAGCTATAATGAGGTTATTCGTAGAATAAGAAGCATGTATAGGGGTGAGATATTTAAGGAGAGATATGGTAGCTGGGGGAGGTAAATACAAGCCCAAAATTAGCATCTCAATATTATCTATCACAGCATGTAATAAGACAAACCTGCCCTCCGGATCAGTCCTAACGGTAAGCAGGGTAAAAGACAGGGACTTGTGTATTAACACACTAACCCCCCTAGCATAACCTGAATATGATGAGTGGTAATAGTGCTCCACCCATGGTTTTTTAAGACCAAGGACCCTTCTGCCCACCAGATGAGTCTCTTGTAATATACAGATGTGTGGGCTATATTTTTTCAGATACGTCATGACCAGGGTTCTCTTTATTTTGTCATTTAATCCCCTAACGTTCCACAAGATGAGCCTCAAAGGAGCCATATCCGTAGAAGTAGCAATACATTAGAATGGAAATACCGAAAGGACTGATCCGGTATAGGACACACACCCCCTAATATACAGTCATTCATCTGTAACATCATAGTCATCAAGCCCCAAGTTAAGCCAAGGGCCAAAAACGATGACCTATGTAGACCACTGCTTAAGATCATGTCAAACTGGATGAAACCAGAACAAAAGGGGGAAAAAGAAAAAACAAAAGGAAGCAACCAAAATCTGAAAGCCCAACCCCCCCCTCCCCGCACATCCGTTGGGGAACTCGGAGTGCCTGTACCCAAAACCGATCCTATTATGTTGTAGGAAAGTCTCCTGTGAGAGCAAATGGAGAGGCAGGCGGCCTTCCCTTACACAGACAACCCAACTTCCCACGAGACTGGAGATCTCCGCTCCCATGCCTACAGCATAGCAGCATAAAAACGAAAAGAAAAAGAGAAAAAGAAAAGAAAACAAACTCTTGCTTAATATTATAACGACATTTAGAATTGTCTAATGCAGATGCTTCAAGACAAAAACAAAAATAAAAATAAAAAAAACACCTAGTATGAACTAGGGGCACTCACTTAGTTATTTAACCAGTTTAATTTTCCCAGATATGGGGAGAACAGTGTATCCTCTTAGCAGTACCATGGGCATGAGTTTCCCTCATAGCTGCCTTGTAATGTAATAGTATGAAAAAAAAAGGGTTAACTGCGTCACCACAGCAGATTCTGTTCCCGTTCATGAATGTCTCCTCATGCTGGATATAGCAACAGAGAATAGGAAGTTAATAACAGTCTCATTCTTCCAGCATCATTGAGCCTTGGCTAATGCAGAGGCGTTCAAATAAAAAATTAAAAAATAAAATACAATAAAAGAGAAAAAGGGGGGGACACCTAGTATGAACTAGGGGCACTCACGTAGGTATTAACCAGTTAAACTGTTCCAGATATGAGGAGAGCAGTGTATCTTCTTAGCATTACCACAGATATGAATTTCCCCCATAACTGCCTTGCAATGATGTAATATGGAAGGCGTTAACTGTGTCACCACAACAGATTTAGTTCCCGTTCATGAATGTCTCCTCATGGTGGATATAGGAACAGGGAATAGGGTGCCAACAACAGTCACATTCTCTCAGCATACTGATAAACTCAGGTTATTTTCACCTGGCCCAACATGTAAGGGCGAACTCAGTCAGCAGGGGAAAAAAAAAAAAAACGCCAGCAAGCAGAAACTGTGGCCAAAATAGTCCTCCTCCCTCCCATGCAATAAAACAAAGGGGCATGAAGGGTGGCTGAGGAGGGGGACAGAAAAAGCCTGTCTACACTGGATTGATAATGAAAGTGCATATACCTTACCGGGCCAGAGAGAGGCCATCCAGCCACTGAGAGGCATCTTCTGGTGAGGTGAAGTAGTGGGTAGATTCGCCATCAATAACCCTAAGCCGGGCTGGGAAAAGCATGCTATATTTAAGCCCTTTTGTACGGAGCTGTGCTTTAACATGGTAGAAAGTTCTTCTGAGTCTTTGCGTGTCAATAGAATAGTCCGGGAATAGCATCAACTTCGTGTTATCAAAGCGCAGCTCAGCTACTTTACGGGCTTCGCGTAGTGCCAGGTCCCGGTCTCGGAAATGCAAAAGTCTAAATATGAAGGTACGTGGGGGGGATCCCGGAGGGCCTCGCACAGGAAGCATTCTATGAGCTCTTTCAATGATGAAGTGCAGGGAGAACTGGGCCTGCGAAGCAAGGTAGATGTTCTGTGAAGGTTATGGGGTCTTGGCCCTCAGCTCCCTCTGGTAACCCCACGATCCTCTGGTTGTTCTGTCGGCTTCTGTTCTCGCCATCTTCCGCTCTAGTTTCTAAGGCCTTTACCTTAACCTGCAGGGTATGAATGGAGGCTCTCTGGTCCCAGATGGAATCTTCCGTCTCACCAACTCTGCATTCCGCTTCTCCCATCCGCCCCCTCATCTTATCCATGTCCCTCCGCAGCAACCCGAATTCTGTTTGGAGGGTATCGATTTTGGCTGTTAGGGTTGTCTGGCATCCAGCAATCGCCTGCATTAAGGCCTGGAAGCGATCTTCCTCTGCCGTCGCTGGATCCGCCATGCTGGTTTGAGACGCCACGTGCACGCGGTCTATGGCGGGCCGTAACTGCTGCTGCGGGGATGTTTTAGGAGCTTGTTTAGCCTTCCTTCCTGGACCCGACTTGCTTCTTCTCATGCCCTAGTATCCTCCGGTGTCTGTTGATCGGAATAACGATTAATTTGTGGATATTCTAGGCAGGTGGGAGCGGAGCTCCTCTCACACACGTCTGTTCAGGCCGCCAGCTCAGCCACGCCCCCCCTCAGTATCTGTTCTTATTCTGTATGTCTGGACTCTGCACAGTATCACTTCTCTTGTCCTGTATGTCAGGTGTAGTGATGAGCCGAACACCCCCCGGTTCTGTTCGCACCAGAACCTGCGAACGGACCGAAAATTCGCACGAACGTTAGAACCCCATTGACATCTATGGGACTCGAACGTTCAAAATCAAAAGTGCTCATTTTAAAGGCTAATTTGCATGGTATTGTCCTAAAAAGGGTTTGGGGACCCAGGTCCTGCCCCAGGGGACATCTATCAATGCAAAAAAAAAAACTTTTAAAAACAGCTGTTTTTTTGGGAGCAGTGATTTTAATGATGCTTAAAGTAAAAAAAAAAAAAAGTGAAATATTCCTTTAAATATCGTACCTGGGGTGTATCTATAGTATGCCTGTAAAGTGGTGTGTGTTTCCCATGCTTAGAACAGTCCCTGCATAAAATGTCATGATTAAAGGAAAAAAAGTCATTTAAAACTGCTTGCGGCTTTAATTTAATGTCGGGTCCTGGCAATATGGATGAAAATCAGTGAGACAAACGGCATGGGTACCCCTCAGTCCATTACCATGCCTTTGGGACTTGTATGGATATTAAGGGGAACCCCGCACCCAAATTAAAATAAGGAAAGGTGTGGGGCCACCAGGCCCTATATACTCTGAACAGCAGTATACAGGCGGTGCAAACAAGACAGGGACTGTAGGTTTGTTGTTAAGTAGAATCTGTTTGTAATTTTGAACGGGTACATTTTTAACGTGTTTAGCTCCAGCCAAAAAATCTTTTTTTAAGCTTTTTGGAAAACATAGGGAAGGGTTATCACCCCTGTGACATTTGTTTTGCTGTCTGTGCTCCTCTTCAGAAGATTTCACCTAATTTTTTGTCCCAATGACAAATGTTTTTTGAAAATGTGGGTTTTTTTGTGAAACAAGGATTGGTGATAAAGCATCAGTGTAAAGGAGAAACGTTTTCCCCATATTTATTCTTACAGGAGAGAATTTCCCTTCCTAGGGGTAGATTTCAACTCACTTCCTGTTGTCTCCTTCCGTTTGCAAGTAGGAGTCGTTTGTAAGTTGGATGTTTGAAAGTAGGGGCCTGCCCTATATACTCAGCAGAAATTTGGGCCTTAGGTGTTGTTGTGGCCACAAAACTGTAGGCCCTCACAGGGCCCTGCTGTGAAATATTAGATCAAGAATTGTAATTACATGCCCCTGTTGAACAGGGGCAGAAAAATTGGGCCTTTGGTGGTGGTGCTGGTGCTAGTGCCACAACACTGCAAGTCCTCACTCGCTCTTGGTGGGCACAGAAACGGGCCCTGTTGTGAAATATTAGATCAAGAATTGTAATTACATGCCCCTGTTGAACAAGGGCTGAAAAATTGGGCCTTAGGCACTGGTTCTGGTACCACAACACTGCAACCCCTCACAGATACTCTAGTTGGAACGCAGGAACGAGCCCTGCTGCAAAGTATTGCATCAAAAATTGTAATTACACGCCCCTGTTAAACAGGGGCTGAAAAATTGGGCCTTAGGCACTGGTGACGGCGCCCAGAACCAAAAATGTTCTTACAAGCTATCAACGTGATCATTGAGGAGGAAGAGGATAATTACCGAGGATAGTCACTAAGCATCAGCATAGGCAGTCTTTGAAGGGATCTGAGATTTCAAAAAAAAATATTTGGTTACGTCAGCATCAGGTGCTTGGTAGCTGGTGGTAATCCAAGACTGATTTATTTTTATGAAGGTCAGTCGATTGACCGAGTCGGTGGACAGACGCACCCTGTGATCTGTTACAAAGCCTTCAGCAGCACTGAATGTGCGTTCCGAAAGAACGCTGGATGCAGGACAGGCCAGTAGCTCAATTGCATACTGTGCAAGCTCTGGCCAGTGATCCATCCTCAAGACCCAGTAACCCAGAGGATTTTCGATGGGAAAGGTGTCCAAGTCAGATCTTGCACCTAGGTATTCCTGCACTATGTAAAACAGACACTGACGATCTTTGCTGGAATCGATCATACCTTGGGGCTGTGGACTAAAAAATTGTTTGAACGCATCGGTCAGAGGGCTACCTTCTCCACCGCTCCTTCTTTGACTGACCGAAGCCTCAGCAGCACGTTGTCCAGAAACAGGAGTTTGTAACCTCCCAGTCTCTGGTAACGCATTGCACAAACCTTTCTGCAAGGCCTCCCGAAGATGTTTCATCCTCTGCTCCCTCTGCGATGGCAAGATAAGGTCCGCAACCTTACCCTTGTAACGTGGATCAAGGAGGGTTGCCAGCCAGTATTGGTCCTTCTCCTTGATATGAGGATCCTTACGCAGGCTTTGCAGGATCAGGGAGGCCATGCAGCGTAGGTTTGCTGAGGCATTCGGTCCGGAGTCCTCTGGGTCACTAAGGATGACATGGTCCGCAGCCACCTCCTCCCAGCCACATACAAGTCCATGTGTTTCTTGGGACTGATCCCTTAAAGACTGCTGCTGATGCTGAGTGCTAAGCTCCACCTCCATGCTGACACAATCCTCCTCCTCGTCCTCTTCCTGTGTGATCGGCGGGCACGCAGGAACACTGTCTGGATAAAGGGGGCCTTGAGAGCTAAGGAAGTCCTCCTCTTCCTGCCTCTGTTCTGCCTCAAGTGCCCTGTCCATTATTCCACGCAGCGTGTGCTCCAACAGGTGGACAAGGGGGACAGTGTCACTGATGCATGCACTGTCACTGCTTACCATCCTCGTGGCCTCCTCAAATGGTGACAGGACAGTGCATGCATCCCTGATCATGGCCCACTGGCGTGGGGAAAAAAAACAAGCTCCTCTGACCCTGTCCTGGTGCCATAGTCGCACAGGTACTCATTGATGGCCCTCTGCTGCGTGTGCAGCCGCTGCAGCATGGCCAACGTTGAGTTCCACCTGGTGGGCATGTCACAGATTAGGCGGTTCTTGGGCAGGTTAAACACCTTTTGGAGGTCCGCCAGCCGAGCACTGGCATTATATGACTGGCGGAAATGCACACAGACTTTCCTGGCCTGCCTCAGGACATCCTGTAAGCCCGGCTACCTGCCCAAGAACCGCTGCACCACCAAGTTAAGGACGTGAGCCAAACAGGGCACATGGGTCATTTGTCCCTGTCGGTGGGCAGAGAGGAGGTTGGTGCCATTGTCGCAAACCACCATTCCTGCCTTAAGTTGGCGTGGCATCAACCACCTCTGAACCTGCCCCTGCAGAGCTGACAGAACCTCTGCCCCAGTGTGGCTCCTGTCCCCCAAGCACACCAGCTCAAGCACCGCATGGCATCTTTTGGCCTGCGTACTTGCGTAGCCCCTTGAACGGCTACGGAGCACCGCTGGTTCCGAGGACAAAGCACAGGAAGAGGCCATGGAGGAAGAAGAAGAGGAGAGAGGTGTGTCACAATCATTAGCATTTTGGAGGCGTGGTGGCGGAACAACCTCCAACACTACTGCACTTTGTCCTGCATCCTTCCCAGCTGCCAGCAGAGTCACCCAATGCACCGTGAAACTTAGGTAACGTCCCTGTCCATGCCTGCTGGACCATGAGTCAGTGGTAATATGCACCTTACCGCTGACTGCCCTGTCTACCGAGGCATGGACATTGCCTTCCACATGCCGGTAGAGAGCCAGAATCGCCTTCCGTGAGAAAAAGTGGCGTTTGGGTACCTGCCACTGAGGAACTGCACATTCCACAAACTCACGGAAGGGGGCAGAGTCTACCAACTGAAAAGGCAGCAGTTGAAGTGCTAGCAATTTTGCCAAGCTAGCATTCAACCGCTGGGCATGTGGATGGCTGGGAGCAAACTTCTTTCGGCGGTGCAGCAGCTGGGGCAGGGAAATTTGCCTGGTACAATCTGACATCGGTGTACCAAAAGCAGATTGCCCACAAGTACTTGCCTGTGACACACCTAATTCTACACCTTCATTCCTCTCAGTGCAGGTCTCAAGGAGGACTGAAGGTATAGTGGGGTTGGAAATCTCAGCTGATGAGGAGCAAGGAGAGGTCCTCTTTGTTCTTTGGTGTGGGTCTTTTAGATACGCTTGCCAACGAACTGCATGGCAGGTCAACATATGTCTGGTCAAGCATGTGGTACCCAAGCGGGAGATGTTTTGGCCACGCGAGATACACTTGAGACATATGTTGCAAATAGCAGTGGTGCGATCTGATGCACTCGTCTCAAAAAAGGCCCACACCAAAGAACTTTTTGAATAACGCGCAGAGACTGCAGCGCCCTGCACATGTGGAGCTTTGGGGTGTGATGCAGTCAATGTGCTGCCCTTAGGCTGGCCCCTGGAGGGCATCCTGCCTCATTGGTGATGTGCCGCCTCCTCCTCCTCCTCCTCCTGTCTCCTATCAGGCACCCACGTTCAGTCAGTGACCTCATCATCCCATCCCTCCTCATCACTGGAGCAAACCTGGCAGTATGCTGCAGCAGGGGGAGCATGACTGCCAGATTGCTGTCCTTCTTGGGCACCCCCTCTGTCTGTGCTCATGTTACTGCCTTCATCGAACTCAGTATCATCATCAGAGCCTTCCAAACGCTGGGCATCCTCCTGGAGCATGTACCCAACACTGTGGTCAAACAGTTCGAGGGACTCCTCAGGTGGACATGGTGGGGCTAGGGAAGGAGTCACTGATGACATTGAGCCGAGGGAAGAGGCCGCTGCTTTGCCAGACAAAGTACCCTGGGCATGGGTGAGAGAGGATGAGGAGGATAAGGACAGCTTGGTCATCCACTCGACCAAGTCTTCCGCATGTTGCGGCTCAACACGGCCAGCTGCCAAAAAAAAGGCCAAGCGTGTCCCACGGCCACGTGCTGATGAGGATGCACCGTCTCCACGACCAGCACTAGACACAGAGCCTGCTTGCCCTCTTTTATTGGCTAGTGACTGTCTGCCTCTCCTTGTTGGCCTTCCAGACATACTAATGGCCTGTAGCTGCACTAAGCTGGGATATATATATATATATATATATATATACTGATACTGCAGCTAGCAAAATCAACTGCCTGCCTGTAGTATGAGAACACCACCAACCTTCTACAGGTAGCTTTAGCTGAACACTGTGCAGAGCTCGCAAAAAAATAACTTGTAGCTTTAGCTGAACACTGTGCAGAGGTCTCACTACACTAACTTTTAGTTTTAGCTGAACACTGTGAGCAGGACGCACTACACTAACTTGTAGCTTTAGCTGAACACTGTGCAGAGGTCGCACTACACTAACTTGTAGTTTTAGCTGAACACTGTGAGGAGGACGCACTACACTAACTTGTAGCTTTAGCTGAACACTGTGCAGAGGTCTCACTACACTAACTTGTAGCTTTAGCTGAACACTGTGAGCAGGACGCACTACACTAACTTGTAGCATTAGCTGAACACTGTGCAGAGGTCTCACTACACTAACTTGTAGTTTTAGCTGAACACTGTGAGCAGGACGCACTACACTAACTTGTAGCTTTAGCTGAACACTGTGCAGAGGCCTCACTACATTAACTTGTAGTTTTAGCTGAACACTGTGAGCAGGACGAACTACACTAACTTGTAGCTTTAGCTGAACACTGTGCAGAGGTCTCACTACACTAACTTGTAGTTTTAGCTGAACACTGTGAGCAGGACGCACTACTCTAACTTGTAGCTTTAGCTGAACATTGTGCAGAGGTCTCACTACACTAACTTGTAGTTTTAGCTGAACACTGTGAGCAGGACACACTACACTAACTTGTAGCTTTAGCTGAACACTGTGCAGAGGTCTCACTACACTAACTTGTAGTTTTAGCTGAACACTGTGAGCAGGACACACTACACGAACTTGTAGCTTTAGCTGAACACTGTGCAGAGGTCTCACTACACTAACTTGTAGTTTTAGCTGAACACTGTGAGCAGGACGCACTACACTAACTTGTAGTTTTAGATGAACACTGTGCAGAGGTCTCACTACACTAACTTGTAGCTTTAACTGAACACTGTGAGGAGGACGCACTACACTAACTTGTAGTTTTAGCTGAACACTGTAAGCAGGACGCACTGCACTAACTGTAAATAGTCTAGCTGCCTGACTGTGGTACTAATAGGATCAAAAGAACACCAGAAATTTTATTCAGGTAGCTGTAAATACTGTAACAAGACAAGCCTGCCTGTCAGTAGGAAGATAACAGGAATGGATATAGCTAAACTGAATACAGTGTATATATATATATATGCAACACCTGGGATGCATATATATACACAATACACTGTAAGTGCAGCTAACTCACTGACTGTCCTGCCTAATCTAGCTAACTCAAATGAAATTACACTGTCTCTCTCTCTCTCCCAACACCGGAACACACTACACAGGGCCTCCGTGCAGGCAGCCTTATATAGTATGGGGCGTGTTTTAAACCCCCTGAGCCATAATTGGCCAAAGCCACCCTGGCTTTGGCCAATTACAGCTCTCTCTACCGACGGCGCTGTGATTGGCCAAGCATGCGGGTCATAGTGCATGCTTGGCCAATCATCAGCCAGCAATGCACTGCGATGCCGCAGTGAATTATGGGCCGTGACGCGCCACACGAATTTGGCGTGAACGGCCCATATCGTTCGCAATTCGGCGAACGATCGAACAGCTGATGTTCGAGTCGAACATGGGTTTGAATCGAACACGAAGCTCATCCCTAGTCAGGTGTAATTCTCAGTATCTGTTCTTATTCTGTATGTATGGACTCGGCACAGTACTACTTCTCTTGTCCTGTATGTCGGGTGTAATTCTCGGTATCTGTTCTTATTCTGTATGTATGGACTCTGCACAGTACCACTTCCCATGCTCCATGTTCTGTGTTTAACTGATGATTTTCAACAGGAAGTTGTAGTAATGTAATTAGTTAAAATGTTACTTTGCAACAATAGGAAGGAGTATAGTTGTATGTTACATCACTAGCATTCTTCCTTCTATTTCATAAACTTGGCTCCACCACGGAGGGAAGAGGAAGAGAAACTCCACTAACATAGTACATTATAGACCACAGAGGAAAAACAGCAGAGAGCGGAGGAGACTCCACCAGGAGACATCAGACCACAGAGGAGAGACAGCAGAGGGTGGAGGAGACTCCACCAGGAGACATCAGACCACAGAGGAGAGACAGCAGAGAGCGGAGGAGACTCCACCAGTAGACATAAGACCACAGAGGAGAGACAGCAGAGAACTGAGGGGTAGGTCGGCCCAGTACATCAGAGAGGTAGGATGGAGTAGACCTATGAATTATTCTACATGTCGGGAGAACACAGGAGTGGTCCATGACCCTCTTACTCAGGCACTTTATAGGGCTGAAATGTATTGTAGTTTGTGAGTTGGGATGTATAGCATGGATGGGGAAATCTATTAGACTTCTTTTGTTTAGCCTGGAGGGTATGTATGGCCCACCCCAGGAATAGAAATCATTCCGTTGAACGATACAATTAAAAACAAATAAAAAAAAAAAAAAATCAAAGTTTAGGAAAAATATCAGAAGGTTGAAAATGATTCCAGGTTAAAGTGGACCTGTCATCAGGTCAACTTCCTTCTGCTTTCAAAATTGTTAAGGAATATGCTCCACACCCTTAGCAACATGGGATGTCACCCAGCTCCATGAATTTGCTAGCCAGGAATTTCTGGCCATGTAAGAAAAGCAGCTTAGATAGTTATGAAAAAAATGGCGTGCCACAGAATTTACTTTATACCCTTCAGATATGGTATGAATTTACTGGGGGACCCCATGAAAAAAAAAATGTTGTATAATCCCCCCAGACTCTATACCAGATCCTTGGGGTTTTGTAAAGATTTTATAGGGGAACCTCACAAGGAAAAAAAGCATGGGCACCCCCCAAAATCCATACTAAATGCAAGCATGCAGCCTAGGTGCAATCCCCCTCCTGATCCATACAATGCCTATACATGCCCTCAACATGGGGGTTATCTTGCCAGGAGGGAAATCCCTGGCAAAGCAGCTTGTGTCCATGTTGTTGAGGACAAGGGACTCGTCTCCACAACCCTGGACATTGTGCAGAAGAGTGGGTGAGGAGGGCTCATCTGAATCTTGAAGCACCCTATAACAGTCAGGGGATCCCCAGATACTGCCCCACCCAACTTATTTCCAAAAAAAAAGAAAACTAAAAGTGAGTTAAAACACATGAATGCTTTTTGACAAGTCCTTCATTGAAAATTAACCCTCCCTCCCAAAAAAAAGTCCCATTATGTAAATCCACCATCAATCACATTGTCCAGTGATGTAGATCGAATGGCAATCACAAGGAACAACTTTCATGAATCCATACTTCCCTTATCGACTTCTTTGGTGTTTAACTGCTTCCTGCCCGCTGGCTGTCAAATGACGTCTGGGCGGCGCGGCTCTCGTTCTGGGTGGACGTCATAGAACAACCACTCTCGTGCGCCTGTGGGGGCTCGCATCGCTATGGTCGGTGGTGCATTGTTTCAGTCTGACACACCGCTACACCGATCTCGGTAAAGAGACTCTGACGGAGGCTCTTTACCACGTGATCAGCCATGTCCAATCACGGCTGATCACAATGTAAACAGAGAGAGCCATTGATCGGCTTTTCCTCACTCGCTTCTGACAGACGCGAGTAGAGGAGAGCCGATCGGTTGCTCCTCTGATGGGGGGGTCTGTGCTAATTGTTTATCAGTGCAGCACCCCCTCGGATGCCCACCCAGGACCACCAGGATGCCGCCAGGACCACCAGGGATGGCCACCACACTGGACCACCAGGTATGCCACCCTAGACCACCAGGGAAATGCCAATCAGTGCCCAGGTAGCTGCCTATCAGTTCCCATCCCTAATGCCTGCCAGTGCCAGTCAGTGATGCCTAACAATGCCATCTATCAGTGCCGCATATCAGTGCCCATCAGTGCCACGTATCAGTGCTCATCAGTGCCCAGCAGTGCTGCCTATCAGTGCCCAGCAGTGCCGCCTATCAGTGCCCAGCAGTGCCACCTATCATTGCCACCCATGAGTACCCATCAGTGCAGCCTTTCAGTGCCCATCAGCGCTGCATATCAGTGCCACCCATCAGTGCCACCTATCAGTGCCCATCAGTGCCGCCTATCAGTGCCCATCATCAGTGCCACCTCATCGGTGCCACTTCATTGGTGTCACATTATCAGTGTCCGTCAGTGCCGCCTTATCAGTGCCCATTAGTGAAGTATTGTACCGAATACTGGACCACCATATATGACAGCTTTCTTTGTCAATGGTTGTTAGGAAAGCAGCGGGTACCAGCACTTGTGGCATCATCAGCAACCATGACGTCACCCGACCCCCATTATTTACTGGCCAGGAATCCCCAGTCATGTAAACAAAGGGGAAGTTATAGCACAACATCACTGGCCACATGGCTACATTATGACCATAGGCACAGTCGGTCAATGACCTCATTGGGTATATATCCCGCCCCTTTTGTTTACATTCAGCTCCAGGGCCCTAAGGCATGTAATTCATGGCGAGTGTAGCAACAGAGTCACGCCTGTACCTCGGTTGCTGGGTTGAGTCAGCGGGTGTCATTCATAGTAATTGATGAGGATCTCCATCTCTTGGACAAGATGACTGACAATGGATTACAGAGGGGCACATTTTTGGGGTTCTTCTACTTTTTTAATAAAGGATTTGGCAGAAAGTGTGGCGTCATTATTTACACTTTTCATGTTTTTTTCTGAATGAGTGGGGGTACCATGTACCTCTTACTCATTCACTTAGGGGGACTGGGGACCCCCTTATTGTTAAAGGCGCTTCCCGATTCTGATAAGCGCCCTGCCCACAGACCCCTGAAGGATCTGGTATGGAATTTGGAGGGATTTCATGTCTTTTCTCTTTTTGTATGTGGAATCCCCCTTGACATCCATACCAGACCCTCATCATGAATAAGGATCTCAATTAAAGTTTTAGGGAGGAACCCATGCCATTTTTTTTAAACCCCCCTATTAACATCTATATCAGACCCTCTTCTAGGATAAGGGTCTGGTATATATAAAGGGAATTTTTGGCCATTTGTTTACAAAGAGAAGAGGCCCGGAACTGTGATTTACCAGCAATTGGTTTTCTCAGTGAATGGCAGTGTTGCTGTAGTAGGTTGTATACATTGTACAGATGTGTCCCTTCACAGGTCGGGTCGGGGCACCCCCCAGACATGGCATTTTAAAGGAATTTTACAGTTTTAATGTTGACCTTTAAACATTATTAAAATTGCTGCTCCTCACCAAATGGATTTTTTTAAACTTTTTTTTTGCTTTAGTACATGTCCCCATGATATTGCCCAGCCCCCCACCCCCGTGCCATTTGTTTTACAAACCCTTTACTATTACCCCAGGAAATGGCCAGAACTGAGTTTTAATATTTGGCTCCCATTGACTTCATTGGGGTTCAGATTCGGCAGCCGAACTTTAGTCATGTTTGCTGAGCTCATCTCTAACTGAACCCAGGTGGGTCCCACTCATCCCTACCCAGGAGGCCCCTGTAAACGAGGAACAAAGAAACCAACGACCTTTGCTCATGGAGAAATGTTCTGAAAGTCTATTTGGAAGAGAAAAGTTACAATGTAAAAGGGAGGGGGAGGGAGGGACACATGTTTTCATAGTTTTTTCCATGGGTCCAAAGGGACGTGTCCGGCACTGGCTATGAGGGTTGTAGATACCACACTTGGCCTTAAAGTGATTGTAAAGACCGAAGGTGCATTCTATGCATGAAGATAAAAAATCTTTTTATGTGCAGCCCGCCCCCCCTCTTTATACTCACCCGAGCCCCCTCTCAATCAAGCTAAGTGCATGGGAGCCTCGGCTTTTCCAGATCTCTATCCTCATTGGCTAAAACAGCAGCAGGAGCCATTGGTTCCCTCAGCTGTCAATCACAGCCTTTGAGCCAATGAGGACAGAGCAGGGGCAGGGCCAAGCCACTGCTCTATGTGTCTTGTGGATACATAGAGCGGGGATCGGGAGCGACAACGCACCAGTGCCCCCATAGTAAGCAGCTTGCTATTGGGGGGCACTAGTCAAGGGGTAGGAGCCAGGAGCACTGGTGGGGGACCTGAGAAGTCTGCTCTATGCAAAACCATTACAGAGCAGGTAAAAAAAAACAAAAAAAACAACCATTAATATCACTTTAAATGTTCTGTAACTTCAGGACATCTCAAAGTGAAACTGGTTTATGCTGATGTCATAGTATATGTGGAAGCCAATGAACATTGTAAGATCAAAAAAAAGTTTGGTCAACCAAGCAGCTTCCTCTGCACCATAGTAAATGAAGGAAAAGGGGTAGCTCAAGGGAAGGCTATTATTATTATTGTTATTATTATTATCATGGTTGTTAATTTGTATTATTGTTATTATAAAAATAATAATAATAATAATAATAATAATAAAAATACTAATAATATAAATTAACAACCATGATAGTAATAATATTAATATTATTATTATCATAGTTGTTAATTTATATTAATAGTATTTTTATTAATATCATTGTTGTTAATTTTTATTATTAATATAATAATAATAATACTAATACTAGTACTACTACTACTAATAATAATAATAATAATAATACTAATAATACAAATTAACAACCATGATGATAATAATAATAATAATAATAATAATAATAATAATAATAATAATATCATGGTTGTTCATTTCTATTATTATTATTTTTATTATTATCATTGTTGTTAATTTGTATTATTAATATAAAATAATACAATTTAACAACCATAATAATAATAATAATAATAATAATAATAATAATAATATTATCATGGTTGTTAATTTCTATTATTATTATTTTTATTATTATCATTGTTGTTAATTTGTATTATAAATATATTAATACTAATACTAATACTAATACTAATACACATTAACAACCATGATAATAATAATGATAATAATAATATTATTATTATCATGATTGTTAATTTGTATTATTATTATTTTCATTATTATTTTCATTGTTGTTAATTTGTATTATTAATATAAAAATAAAAATAATACAAATTACCAACAAAAATAATAATAATAATAATTTTTATATAACAGTTATTATTATCATTTATATCATTATTATTATTATTATTATTATTATTATTATTATTATTATTATTATTATTAATAATATTATTATTCTGTGTACACTGTGTTGGACTTGTCATAAATAATACAGCACAGTTTCTGGAAAAGAACCAAAGGATACATAGAACTTACATGAAGATTGTTCTACATCCTCTTCTGAATGTACAATCCTATATTTCACAACACTTGTCAAGTGACGAGTGACGTGGAGCGATGCTGCAGGAAATGACTACCCCTCCCCCCCTATACAAGACATTCCACAGACAAGAAAGCAGAACTTATACTGATAACACATTATTGTCAGGTGATTGCAGCACATAAACCTGATATTATTATATAAAGAAATAATACAAGAAATCCTGATGAAGATCATAGAGAACGAGTTCAGCTCTTTGGGTGTGTCTGGTACGTACAAACTGTGAAGAAGTTACCTACAAGCAAGGAGCAGACATGGGGCTGTTTTCATTTTAATCTTCCAGCTCCTGACTTTTATATAAATGGGATCTGGGCAGCTGTGGGAGCCGCAAGATTTCTTTTATGTGACCGGTGAGTGCCACCCCCCCTCCCTCCACCCACCCCAGGAGCCAGGGACCCCTACAATCAGGATGGTGGGTGGAAGGAGATCATTTGTCCCCCATCTCCTCTACAAGGTGCGCACGTGTATGTAATCAGGGCCGGTGATAGACTATTTTGCACCCAAGGCAAGACCAGCTACTTGCGCCCTCTCCCCCGTAAAAAAACAGAAATGTTCTCTTACTGTCAGTCCAATGTCAGACACATCAAAATATCACTCTGCGGCCATTTTCCTTTGCAAAAATCCAATAAAAAAAAAAGTAAAAATAATTAAAATAATTAATTAAAATAATTAAAGTAATTTTGGTAAAAAAAAAATTCCCAATAAGTGCAAAAGTTATCGCTTCTACATATATGGGGGGAATGGCACACAAGACTGCTACCTATATCATTGACTTCTGATATCACACACTGGTCCAATCCCATCTCTTCTCTCATCTACATCATCAATCCAGGATCCCATATTTGTCCATGACCATACTATAATAAATATGTACATGATGCTGTAATACTGTACACAGGGAATGATTGCTGCAGACTGTTAGAAAGTTTCTTTAATATCTAATATACAGTATCTCACAGAAGTAAGTACACCCCTCAGTCACATTTGTGTAAAAATTTTCTTCTTTTCATGTGACAACACTGAAGAAATGACACTTTGCTACAATGTAAAGTAGTGAGTGTACAGCTTGTATAACAGTGTAAATTTGCTGTCCCCTCAAAATAACTCAACACACAGCCATTAATGTCTAAACTGCTGGCAACAAAAGTCAGTACACCCCTAAGTGAAAATGTCCAAATTGGGTCCAATTAGCCATTTTCCCTCCCAGGTATCATGTGACTCGTTAGTGTTACAAGGTCTCAGGTATGAATGGGGAGCAGGTGTATTCAATTTGGTGTTATCGCTCTCACTCTCTCATACTGGTCACTGGAAGTACAACATGGCACCTCATGGCAAAGAACTCTCTGAGGATCTGAAAAAAAGAATTGTTGCTCTACATAAAGATGGCCTAGGCTATAAGAAGATTGCCCAGACCCTGAAACTGAGCTGCACCACGGTGGGCAAGACCATACAGCAGTTTAACAAGACAGTTTCCACTCAGAACAGGCCTCGCTATGGTCCACCAAAGAAGTTGAGGTCACGTGCTCAGCGTCATATCCAGAGGTTGTCTTTGGGAAATAGATGTATGAGTGCTGCCAGCATTGCTGCAGAGGTTGTAGGGGTGGGGGGTCAGCCTGTCAGTGCTCAGACCATACGCCGCACACTGCATCAAATTGGTCTGCATGGCTGTCGCCCCAGAAGGAAGCCTCTTCTAAAGATGATGTACAAGAAAGACCGCAAACAGTTTGCTGAAGACAAGCAGACTAAGGAGATGGATTACTGGAACCATGTCCTGTGGTCTGATGAGATAAACTTATTTGGTTCAGATGGTGACAAGCGTGTGTGGCGGCAACCAGGTGAGGAGTATAAACACAAGTGTGTCTTGTCTACAGTCAAGCATGGTGGTGGGAGTGTCATGGTCTGGGGCTGCATGAGTGCTGCCGGCACTGGGGAGCTACAGTTCATTGAGGAAACCATGAATGCCAACGTGTACTGTGACATATTGAAGCAGAGCATGATCCCCTCCCTTCAGAGACTGGGCCGCAGGGCAGTATTCCAACATGATAACCACCCCAAACACACCTCCAAGATGACCACTGCCTTGCTAAAGAAGCTGAGGGTAAAGGTGATGGACTGGCCAAGCATGTCTCCAGACCTAAACCCTATTGATCATCTGTGGGGCATCCTCAAACAGAAGGTGGAGGAGCGCAAGGTCATCCACCAGCTCCGTGATGTCGTCATGGAGGAGTGGAAAAGGACTCCAGTGGCAACCTGTGAAGCTCTGGTGAACTCTATGCCCAAGAGGGTTATGGCAGTGCTGGAAAATAATGGTGGCCACACAAAATATTGACACTTTGCGCCCAATTTGGACATTTTCACTTAGGGGTGTACTCACTTTTGTTGCCAGCGGTTTAGATCTTAATGGCTGTGTGTTGAAATATTTTGAGGGGACAGCAAATTTACACTGTTATACAAGCTGTACACTCACTACTTTACATTGTAGCAAAGTGTCATTTCTTCAGTGTTGTCACATGAAAAGATAGAAGAAAATATTTACAAAAATGTAAGGGGTGTACTCACTTTTGTGAGATATTGTACATCTATTAGCAAATATTAACAAATGAATGAATGGATTAGATCTTTACAGAATAATTGAGTTGTATATATATTTTAGTTATGGAAAAAAGTGAAATTATATAGACTATTATACTTGTGAAAGTATACAAATTGTTATAAACTTCATAAACATTCTTATGGAGAACCAAATATGTGTTAGTAATTAGTAGGAATGGGCCAAACACCCCCCCCCCATTCGGTTTGCACCACAACATGCGAACAGGCAAAAAATTCGTTCGAACACGCAAACAACGTTAAACTCTATGGGACATGAACATGAATAATCAAAAGTGCTAATTTTAAAGGCTTATATGCAAGTTATTGTCATAAAAAGTGTTTGGGGACCCGGGTCCTGCCCCAGGGGACATGGATCAATGCAAAAAAAGTTTTAAAAACGGCCATTTTTCCAGAAGCAGTGATTTTAATAATGCTTAAAGTGAAACAATAAAAGTGTAATATCCCTTTAAATTTTGTACCTGGGGGGTGTCTATAGTGTGGGCGCATGTTTCCCGTGTTTAGAACAGTCTGACAGCAAAATGACATTTCAAAGGAAAAAAAGTCATTTAAAACTACTCGCAGCTATTAATGAATTGTTGGTCCGGCAACACACATAAAAGTTAATTGATAAAAACGGCATGGGAATTCCCCACAGGGGAACCCCCCGAATCAAAATTTAAAAAAATTTAAAAAATGCATGGGGGTCCCCCCAAATTCCATACCAGGCCCTTCAGGTCTGGTATGGATATTAAGGGGTTCAGGAGGGGAGGATGGAGGTGGGGGATGAGAGAGCGTCCCCCCTCCTGAACTGTACCTGCGGCCTGCCAGGTTGCGTGCTCAGATAAGGGTCTGGTATGGATTTTGAGGGCCATTTTTTTTTATGTTGACGCGGGGTTCCCCTTAATATCCATACCAGACCTGAAGGGCCTGGTATGGAATTTGGGGGGCCCCCCACGCAAATTTGGTTCAGGGTTCGCCTTACTATTCATACCAGACCCAAAGGGCCTGGTAATTGACTGTGGGGGAATCCCATGCTGTTTTTTGCAATGACTTTTATGTGTATTGCTGAGACCGACAATTCATTAATAGCCGCGAGTACTTTTAAATGACTTTTTTTCCTTTAGAAATGTTATTTTGCTCTCGGACTGTTATAAACACGGGAAACACGCGCCACTTTACAGGCATACTATAGACACCCCCCAGGTAGGAAATATAAAGGAATATTTCACTTTTATTGTTTCACTTTAAGCATTATTAAAATCACTGCTCCTGAAAAAAGGACCGTTTTTAAAAGGGACCCGGGTCCCCAAACACTTTTTATGACAATACCATGCATATAAGCCTTTAAAATGAGCACTTTTGATTTCTCCCACAGACTTTTAAAGGGTGTTCCGCGGCTTTCGAAATTGCCGCGAACACCCCAAATTGTTCACTATTCGGCGAACGGGCGAACAGCAGATGTTTGAGTCGAACTCATGTTTGACCAGAATATAAAGCCCATCCCTAGTAATTAGGAATCTTAAACTGGGTTCTTACCTCCCCCCATGGAAAATGAGATGAAAGGTTTCACATTTCCTAAGTTGCAAAAGTTGTGTAGTTAAGATTATAAGTTCTTTATACTACAATATTTCTTGATTAGGATATTTATGAATACATTGGGTTTTTAATGAATATAATAACATAGATACTGATTTAAGTAGTATTTGATCTAGATGTTATATTGTATATGTTTAATGCTTTCACAAATTGTTCTTGCCCATGCCTCAGGAATGTCAATGCATAGAGACTGAACAACCCCCATCCTTGCGTCTCATTAGAAGAGTATGGAGAATAATAAAGCTCAGAGGAACTTTTAACCAGCCTTTTTAGGAAGGAGGGGGCAGATTTTAGGAGTAAAAGCTAGAAACAGAAAGATTTGCTTCAGACACACCACGAGACATCACGAGAAAGCTTGACACACGCACACACAAAGACACATCTGATGCAATCTTCATCTTAAGATTATAATTACAATAATGATGTTATCTTTACATTCTAAATTTTGATATTGTTCTTGTAATATTTTGCTATTTTATTATTAAATCAATGTTTGAGTTTTTACACAACAACTGAAAGGACTTTTTTTTAACTTTCCTCATCAATATAATTTACAGAATATTGATATTAATACCATAAAAACGGTATTTAACCACTTCAATACCCGGTATTTTCACCCCCTTCCTGCCCAGGCCAATTTTCAGTTTTCAGCGCTGTCGCATTTTGATTGACAGTTGCGCAGTCATCCAACACTGCACCCAAATGACATTTTTATCTTTTTTCGCCTCACAAATAGAGCTTTCTTTTGGTGGTATTTGATCATCTCTTAGGTTTTTATTTTTTGCACTATAAACAAAAAAAGCGACAATTTTGAAAAAAAAAAAATATTTTTTACTTTTTGCTATAATAAATATCCCAATTTAAAAAAAAAAAAAAATATGTATCTATCTATATATATATATATATATCTATATATATATATATATATATATATAGATATATATATATATATATAGATATCTATATATATATATCTATATATATATATATATATCTATATCTATATATATTCTTCTACATATTTTTGGTAAAAAAATTGCAATAGGCATATATTTATTGGTTTGCGCAAAAGTTATAGCATCTACAAAATAGGGGATAGTTTTATGGCATTTTTATTATTTTATTTTTTTACAAGTAATGGCGGCGATCTGCGATTTTTATTGTGAATGCGACATTGCGGGGGACAGATCGGACACTTTTGACACTATTTTGGGACAATTCACATTTATACAGCGATCAGTGCTATAAAAATGCACTGATTACTGTATAAATGTCACTGGCAGAGAAGGAGTTAAAACTAGGGGGGCGATCAAGGGGTTAAATGTGTATCCTAGGGAGTGATTCTAACTGTAGGGGGAGGGGACTTACAAGTGGAGGAGACCCATCGGTGCTCCTCTGTACTGGGAACACAGCATCGGCCTCCTCTCCCCTGACAGGACGTGGATCTGTGGGTTTACACCCACAGATCCATGCTCCTGCTTTGTTAACGGGCAATCGCGGGAACCCGGCGGACATGAGCACAGGCTCCTCTTCTCTGTCGTGGGTGGGACTGAAGCCTGGAGGAGGGAATTGTGTCACGATGAGGGGGCGGAGCACCATGCCCACGCTCAACACCTCGTTGGCTGGCACGGCACCTGCCCTGGGTACACAGTGCCAGCAGGCTGCAGGGATTGGGTCTGGCGGGCGGTGACGGCGACTCAACTGCCAATCCGAATCGTGCACAGCACACAAAGCACTTTGGGTTGCTACTTTTTCTTCAAGCCAAACCCGAACACTTTAGTGCCGCACATTATAGGACTGTAACAGACCTACGAGATCATAGGGCACTCCAAAGAGAATAGTAATGTGGCACACATAGTGCCCCCTCACCCTTCTATCAGCCCCTGTTCTGAGCCACATGTCTGAATTTTGTGTCCGGATTTCAGACTGACTGAAACCCGGACACATGATTCAAAACTCGAACTGTCTGGGTGAATCCCAGACAGGTGGCAACTCTAAAAGCGCTGCCCGGACAGACTGTGACCTGCAAGCAGCATTTATGCACAGGGAGGCAGCACACACGGTGAGGGACACTCCGGACGCCCACCGTCAGAGTCAGCACAGACAGGACACACCGAGGCAGCACTACTGCGGTGGAGCCACGCTAGCCACGGCTGCCACTGGGCCCCCCAGTGAACCGATCTTTTCGGGCCAGGTCTGCACCCTCCCGGCTAGGCGGGAGTGCGTCCCTAGGCGGCAGTGCGTCCCTAGGCAGCTGCCTAGTTCGCCTAGTGGGAGCGCCGGCCCTGTATGTAAATGGTGATAGCGCCACACATGCTGTATAATGTCGGGAACGTTTGAGCGGGAGGAATACTTCCCGGGTCACCACTGATGGTTTACTGTAAACTGATGAGCTGTAAGGGATGCTAAAGCTTCCCCTATAATTTTGGATACTAGAATTTTTTTGTCATTTAAACGGGCACAGACAGTTTTGAAGCTTTACATATTGGGTATCCATTTACTCTACACAGTACCACAGATTTTATTATGTGCAAAACATAGAGATTAAATTGGGTTGGTGTGCAGTACAATTCATATTAGTGCATTTTTTCCTGAAAGTATAGATTTCATAAACAGTTGCTCCAATATTGTGCAATATAAAAAAAATTACATCAACCTTATTTTTATACTAAAGGGACTCGACTTTCAGAGAAAATATATATTGTCCTGGGGGGGACTTCAGTAATTTTATATCCAAGAAATGCAGGTTTAATGTGTGCGAAAAAGGAAAAAAAATGATGTAGATGGGTAATGGATAAGGGAAGAAGGAGAAGGAGGAGTTAATTAGGGCTGACTAAGGATTAAAAAATGTTAACCACTTCAATACCAGGCACTCTCACCCCCCTTCCTGCCCAGTCAAATTTTCAGCTTTCATCGCTGTCACACTTTGAATGACAGTTGCGCGGTCATCCTTCGCTGTACCCAAACTAAATTTTTATCATTTTTTCCCCACAAATAGAGTTTTCTTTTGGTGGTATTTTCTCACCTCTGCGGTTTTTATTTTTTGCGCTACAAATAAAAAAAAGAATAGGGGCGTGGCCTGCACCGGAGCTGATGGCTGCATGATCTAGGAGCTCCTGCCCGAATGGAGGATTCAGCGTCACATAGCGACCCACCGGATCACCCTGTCCACCCGATTCTACGGCGGATTTGTTCCCAGGAATCCCTGCTATTATGCCCAGAAAGCGCAAAGAGCTGAGGATGCTGCAGCGCCTGACGGAGTTCTTCATCCTCAAACAACAATGAGGTAGGCAAGATGGCGGCGGGCCTGCACACACACCTGAACCAAGGGCACAACAAAAGCCTAAAAAGGGGACATTTACACAAAATAACATCTCCCCTAACAGCTCCCAATCCTTCCCTGCCTCCCCGGTGACATGCAGTCCAGCTAAAGCCAAATTTAGGCTGGATGATGCTGGATGCAGCCCAGCACCTAGCCCTATCATAGACTCAGGGGATGACATGAGGGAACTGCCAGATCGAATCTTTCCCCACTAAACATCAACCTGTAATGGACACAGTCTTAAAAGATATGCTCCTCTCCCTTTAGAAGTTCTCTGCAGGGTGACATGATGAACTGCATGCATAGATTTAACACAGAGTTACAGGCAGTTGAATCCAGAGTGGATCATATAGAGCATAAAATGGGGGAGTATGCAACCACTATAAATGAACTAGTGGACTACACTGAGGAGAAAGAGGGGGACACTGAGTGGATCAAAGCCAAGTTAGCAGATATAGAAGATAGAGGCAGAAGGAACAATCTGGAAATAAGGGGGATCCCCGAATCAATCCAGCAATCAGAATTGCGTTCCTATGCTTCATCTTTATTCCAATCCCTCTTCCCCAACATGGATGTCACGATTGATAGAATCCACCGTCTTCCCAAGCCTGCATACTTACCTAACCAAGTGCCTAGAGACGTGATTCTGCGTCTTCATTTTTACCACATCAAGGATCAACTTATGATGATGATGCGCAAAAGTAACCAAATCCCCACACAGCACCAGAATTTGCACTTTTATGTGGATTTGTCCCAATACACATTGCAGAAGAGAAAGAACCTGAATACAATTACTAAAACACCCAGGAATCACAAAATTGCTTACAGGTGTGGGTACCCCACTAAACTTTCCATTGTTAAAGAGGACTGTCATGGACGTACTGCGAATGGCTCTGCAACTGGCCGCGGGCGCATGGGTCCATTGGGATGTGTTCCAGTCTATAGGCATTCACCAGTAAATAGATGTGCGCCAATGCGCATGTGCATGCGCAGACCGTGGACGCGTGCACAGTAACGCAGCTGTGGCGCCCAGTGATCCTTAAAAGGGGCCTCTTCAGAATGCATCCTTGCTGTCTGATCTGCAGCTCATCCTGTACCTGAACCTGCATCTGCTCCAGTGTTACCCGGCTTCTCCTGACCTCGCTGCTGTCTCCAGTCCTGACCCCTTGGCTTGCCTTTGACTTGCTTCGTGTTCCTGTTTGTTTGATCTCCTGTTGCAGATTCTGCCTGGACTTTGACCATTCTCTTTCTCTTGCTGCTTCTGTCTGATTGATCCGCTGTTGTGACCTGGCTTGTCTGACCCTGCTCCTGACTGCTGTCCTGCATCCGAGCGCACCTGCCTACAAGTTCTGCATCCATGTGCATCTGCCTACAGTCCTGCATCTGTGCGCACCTGCCTGCTACTTCTCAGCATTCCTGCATCCGCAGCAATCAAGCCTGTTCCTGTCTCTGCCAAGCGGACATCATCTCCAGTCAAGTGGACCCTGCAGGCTCTCCTACCCTCTGAGGGTTACTGTTCCCACTCCAGTGGTCCCGGAACCAGAGCCATACGAGAAATCTCCCTCTGCATGTCAGGCTCACCTCCAAGGTACGTGTCAAGGACGGCACATACATTGTTGATTCCCTGGAGAAAGGAATTTCTCTGCTGGAAGAATGGAAAATCCTCCCTAAACAATAGGATGAGCACCCCCCTGCAAGGCATGCAAAACAAGTCAATCCTGGCTGGAAAATGGTAACCAACAAAAATGCTAAATCGCATACCTAAATACGGATGGTAACCGAGACAATGCTTACTTAGAATCCTTGGGAAGCCTCCCAGGAGAGCCTTTAGGCTTGAACTCACCTCCACTTTAATTGAGCAGCATAGAGCTGCACACGGGTATCTTACTGTTGATAAGGGAAAAACCCTTATATATGTTTTATCACCACTTTCATTGTTGTTTCACCTTGTTGTTTCTATGTTTCTTTGTTCTATTTTTCCTGTACTTTTTTGATGTCTCAGTCACTATCTACAATCTTTTCACAATGACTGTGTGACAATGACTGCACAAAATTGCAGATGGAGCAAACAAAATTCTGCAAGTCTTCATGGAATGTGAGTACAGTATGTTCATTTATTCTTCCCATCATCATTTCCACTTCGGCCACAAGAGGACGCCCATGCCTTGCAAATGAAATTACTCTACGGCTATAAGCAATCAAACTGTTCTTACCTACAATGGGGAATACATTTTCTCTCCATTAACGCCAAAGGCCTCAACCATCCAGTGAAGAGAAAAATCTATGCGGAAAGAGGCGCTATCCTGTAGAAGTGATGTTCTGTGCGCACAGGAGACTCACTTCTGCAAACTTTCCCCACCAAACTGCTCCCACAAGCACATATATATATATATATATATATATATATATATATATATATATATATATATATATATATTTACGGCCAACGCTGACACTAAAACAAAAAGGAGTCATAACAGCCTTCAGGGACTCTGTTGCTTTCACCTTACATGAAGAAATCAAAGACGAGCAAGGCCGATATCTAATTCTAGTATGCGGCCTGAACTTGGTTACTTATACAATCGTCAATGTATACTTCCCCAACCAGCACCAATTGCGTTTCTTCCATAAGCTAACGAAAAAGGTACCTTCCCATCAAAAAAGGTTTCAATACCACTCCAGATCCTTATATGGATTCCTCATCAGGTGAGAGAAGGAAGGGACAGTCCCTTTTACAGCCTATCCACACTCGGGAACTTTTTAATGCCTGGAGATGTCTACATGCAGGAGAAAAGGACTTTACCTTCTTCTCCTCTCCCCACAGAACGTACTCTAGGATTGACTTGTTTTTAGTTGATCAACGAACACTGTCCAGAGTGACCTCAACCTCTATAAATACTATAACCTGGTCGGACCACGCTTCCATTACATTAACAATAGAGGACTCTGCTACTACCACTTCAACTCCAATGTGGAGGGTCAACTCGTATATAATGCAACAGGACACTTTTAAACTACATATAGAAAGGCATTTAACTGAGTTTTTTTTTGAAAAATGCACCATCAGTCCTGGATCCTTCTGTCTTGTGGAATGCTCATAAAGCATACATTCGGGGGAATACTTATACAAACGGGGGCGAGGGCAAAGAGGCAGCAGCAAAAACAAGTCTCCGATCTCACCACTGAAATCTTTCAACTATAAACCAGTTATGCCGCGTACACACAACCGGACTTTCCGGCAGACTTGGTCCGGCGGACCGGACTCCGTCGGACAATTCGATCGTGTGTGGGCTCCAGCTGACTTTTTTTCCCCAAAAGTACGACGGACCTAGAAATAAAACATGTTTCAAATCTTTCCGACGGACTCGAGTCCGGTCGAAAAGTCCACTCGCCTGTATGCTAGTCCGACGGACAAAAACCGACGCTAGGGCAGCTATTGGCTACTGGCTATCAACTTCCTTATTTTATTCCGGTCGTACGTCATCACGTACGAATCCGTCGGACTTTGGTGTGATCGTGTGTAGGCAAGTCCATTCATTCGGAAAGTCCATTGGAAGTCCGTCGAAAGTCCGTCAGATAGACAGTCGGACCAGTCCGGTCGAAAAGTCCGCTCGTGTATACGCGGTATAACAAACAAAACCCCTCAAGGCAAACTTCCCAAAGACTGAACCAACTACCTCATGATCTCTGAAACCTCCTATTGGAGAAGTTTGAGAAAACATCCAAAAAGGCTTCAAATGTCCTACTATGCCACGGGTAATAGAGCAGGGAAATTATTAGCACATAGGCTAAGAGGTCACAGATACAAGACCAAAATTCCGCACTTATTGCACCCACAATCTAAAGAAAAATGATATCATCCACAAGATATTGCAGATGCATTCAGCCACTACTATAGCACCTTATATAACTTAAAAGATGATGCTGGCACCAACCAACCTAACATTTTTTACACAACATTAAACTACCACAACTCTCCCGAGATCCACTAGACTTACTTAACCACTTCAGCCCCGGACCATTTGGCTGGCCAATGACCAGAGCACTTTTTGCGATTCAGCACTGCGTCGCTTTAACTGACAATTGCGCGGTCGTGCGACGTGGCTCCCAAAAAAAATTTACGTCTTTTTTTTCCCCACAAATAGAGCATTCTTTTGGTGGTATTTGATCACCTCTGCGGTTTTTATTTTTTGCGCTATAATTTTGAAAAAAAAACGCATTGTTTTTGACTTTTTGCTATAATAAATATCCCCCAAAAATATATAAAAAAAAACATTTTTTTTCCTCAGTTTAGGCCGATCGTATTCTTCTACATGTCTTTGGTAAAAAAAATCACAATAAGCGTTTATTGATTGGTTTGCGCAAAAGTTATAGAGTCTACAAAATAGGGGATAGTTTTATGGCATTTTTATTAATATTTTTTATTTTTAACTAGTAATGGCAGCGATCAGCTATTTTTATCATGACTGCTACATTATGGAGGACATGTTGGACAATTTTGGCGCGATTTTGGGGCCATTCACATTTATACAGCGATCGGTGCGATTAAAATTGCATTAATTACTGTGTAAATGTGACTGGCAGCGAAGGGGTTAACCACTAGGTGGCGCTGTAGGGGTTAAGTGTGTCCTAGGGATGTGTTCTAACTTTAGGGGGGATGGGCTAGCTGTGACACGACACTGATCACCGCTCCCGTTGACAGGGAGCTGTGATCAGTGTCCTGTCACTAGGCAGAACAAGGAGATGCTTGTTTACATGAACATCTCCCCGTTCTTCAGCTCCGTGAGACGATCGCGGGTATCCCCGTGGACATCAAGTCCGTGGGACCCGCGACCTGACTCACGGAGCTCCCCGCCGGTGGGGATGGCACGGCGGCAAATTCAAAGGGACGTACAGGTACGTCCATTTGCCCAGCCGTGCCATTCTGCCAACGTACATCGGTGTGCGGCGGTCGGGAATCGGTTAACTTACCTTTTACTATCTCTGAAATACAAAAGGTGATTGAATCCCTGCCAGCCAATAAATCCCCTGGCCCAGACTGATTCACTCTGGAATATTTCCGAATTTTTAAAGTGCTTCTCTCGCCTCGTCTAGAACGTTTATTCAATGCTGTTGCTGCCTCTTCCTCCCTACCGCCCGAAATGTTGAAAGCACTTATTGTTACACTGCCGAATTCGGGGAAGGATCCAACTTCACCCCCAAATTTTAGACCCATTTCCCTTCTCAATACCGATGTGAAGATATACGCCAAACTCATTGCCACCCGCCTGATTGATATTCTTCCATTTCTCATTCATCCGGACCAGACGGGTTTCACTAAGAGTAGGCAAACTGCTGACGCCACCCGCAGGTTAATCAATGTCATTCACCTAGCTAAGCTCCATAGAAGGCCTTCTCTACTGCTAGCTTTGGACGCAGAGAAGGCCTTTGACAGGGTCCATTGGCAATGCCTTGCCCGAGTACTAGCAAAATTTGGTTTCTCAGGAAACATCCTAACAGCAGTTATGGCCCTCTATTCTAAACCTTCGGCTCAGGTAAAGTTCTATCAAAACCATTTACTATAACCAATGGGACCCGTCAGGGCTACCCCCTGTCGCCTGTTATATTCAATTCACTAATGGAACCCTTAGCCACATTCGTAATCATCCTAATATTAACAGATTCCCACTACGCAAGTCAACTTACACTATTAGTCTGTTTGCGGACGACATTATCATGGTGCTCACAGATGTGGAGTCTTCCCTGGCTTCGGTACAATCTACATTAGAGTTATTTAACCGAGTTTCATACTACAAGGTAAATGAGAGTAAATTGTATTTATTGGGATTGGGTATCGATCCACCCCCCAAGAGAAACTCAAGACACGTTTTCCGTACACTTGGTGTGCAAAGGGGATCAAATATCTAAGTATCATGTTGACAGCTTCCACAGATCAATTAGTTAATGCTAACTATACTCCCTTTCTAAATGTATATGTATTAAACAACAAGCTCCAGGAAATAGCTAAGGTTGAATTACCATGGTTTGGAAGGTTGGCAGCTTTCAACATGGTCATTTTGCCGCAATTACTCTATCTGCTTAGGCCTTGCCTACACACGGTCACACCAAAAATCCGACCGTTCAGAACGAGGTGACGTACAACAAGTACGACGGCACTAGAAAAAGGAAGTTCAATAGCCAGTAGCCAATAGCTTCCGTCTCGTACTTGCTTCAGAGCATGCGTCGTCTTTGGTCCATCAGGCCAGCATACAGACGAGCGATTGGTTCCGTCTGAAATATTTAGAACATGTTCCATTTCTAGGTCCGTCAGAATTTTTGAAAAAAAAAAGTCCGATGAGGCCTACACATGATCGGATTAGACGATGAAAAGCTTCTGTCTGACTTTTTCTGTCGGACATTCCGCTCGTGTGTACGCGGCATCTGGCTGGGTTCACATTATTGTGAATTGGATGAGGATTTTTCGGCATCCAATTGGCACGAAAGGAGAATGTGATCGGCTCTCTATGGAGCCGGTTCACATATCTCCATTGTGGCTGAGGAGCAGATTGCACAGGAGTCCTTTACGTCTTTGGCTCAGTTTAAGGGCCCAATTCAGGCAAACATTGGGGCTTGAATCTTCCCTGAAATGGAGAACAGTAACGCATTTTTTTCTGGCCTTACCATTTAATTAACCCCCTCCTCCAAAAAAAAGAAATATTTTCTGAAAATAGAAGGCCAGTAGAAAAAAAAAATCAGAGTTGAAAATTTTATTGTTGCACAATTTTTGCACAACTGATGATCAAATCCATATTTTCAGGAAAAGATTCACTGAAATTCATTTTATTGCAGACGAACAAACTAAACTCCATAGAGATAGAGATGGGATTTTGCTGAGTAAGTAGATACCAAACACGTCAAGCCTAAAAATGATGTGCAGCCATAAAACAGCAACAGACTGTTAAAACCAATATTGCCCATAGTTGGTGTGTTCAGAATCTTTACAGCTCACCAGATTAGAATTAAAGGGGAACTTCATGACCCCTCCCCCCTTCCCCACTGTCTTTTTCTGGATATTTGGTATTCCATACTTCCTGTCCCAGTGACCACCAGAGCATTGCTATAATCATAATTTCCTGCCAATGTTGCCCCTAAAACTATTGATCTTTATTATATGTTGCAGGGTATTATGGCCGGATTTCCTGTTGCTCCACCTGGACTGGAATATCTTCTTCAGGTGAGATATGTAAAGAGTACCTGTCTGGAGGGCAGCTTACAGCCCCAGACACTGATTTTAAGGCAACAGCAGTTTCCATTACACTAGGCACCCATCTACTCAACCCTGACACCCATCCATCACCCTAGGAACTCATCTACTCAACCCTGACACCCATCCATCACCCCAGACTCCCATTCCATCACCCTAGGAACTCATCTACTCCACCCTGACACCCATTCATCACTCCGGACTCCCATTCCATCCCCATAGGAACCCATCTACTCCACCCTGACACCCATCCATCACCCCAGATTCCCATTCCATCACCCTAGGAACCCATCTACTCAACCCTGACACCCATCCTTCACTCCAAACTCCCATTCCATCCCCATAAGAACCCACCTACTCAACCCTGACACCCATCCATCACTCCAAACTCCCATTTCATCACCCTAGGAACCCATCTACTCAACCCTGACACCCATCCATCACCCCAAACTCTCATTCCATCCCCATAGGAACCCATCTACTCAACTCTGACACCCATCCATCACCCCAGACTTCAATCCCATCACCCTAAGCACTCATTTACCTAACCCTGACACCCATCAATCACCCCAGGCTCTGAACCCATTACCCTAGGCACCCATCTACTCACCCCTGACAACCATCCACAACCCCAGGCTCCTATCCCATCACCAAAGGCACCCATCTATTCAACTCTAACACCCATCCATCACCCCAGACTCCCATTCCATCACCATAGGAACCCATCTAATCATCCCTGACACCCATGCATCACCCCAGACTTCAATCCCATTACCCTAGGCACTCATCTATTTAACCCTGACATCCATCCATCATACCAGACTCCCATTCCATCACCCTAGGCACCTTCACCCCAGACTCTAATCCCTTCACTCTAGGCACCCATCTACTCAACCCTGACACCCATCCATCACTCCAGACTTCCATCCTTTCACCCTAGGCACCCATCTACTCAACCCTGACACCCATCCATCACCCCAGGCACCTGTCTACTCATCCCAGTGACCCTTACCCCCAGGATTCCCTTCCCCAAATCCCTCTATTCATCCCACTCAGCTATTAGACAAGGTGGCATTGATGGACATGGGAGTGTTGGTTAAGGTAACTAGGAATATGCCGTTGACTTGTCTTTGTTCTGTTTAACAGGTCAATGGACTCTTCATGACAGAGACAAGTAAGTGCTGTTATTCTTGTATTGGTAAAACTTGAATATATCCATCTTCCACTATTCCTTTCTTTGCTCCCGGTCTCACTTAGTCTTCCACCAATTACTGGGATCCTCTACAAGTGTAGCCAATTTTTCCTTCTTATGTACAATTAAATTGTCAGTTTAACTGAGGACTTTTCCTGTTGCTCTTATTGGCAGATCTGATCAGATCTCCAGATATAACTCACTAACAATTTTGTTTTAAATATAATTTTTCTCTTTTTAAATATTTCATATTCCATTTTCTGTTGGTTATTTAAAGACCCTGCGAGAAGGTGAAGCTGTAGTGTTCATTTCTTACTTAAAGCGGAGGTCCACCCTAAAATTAAAAATTACATTAACATTCTACAAAAAAAAAAAAAATGTGAAAAAAAAAAAAATGTTTTTACTTACCAGAAATGCCTGTTGCTAGGCAGTCTTCCTAATCTGCCTCTTCCTATTCCGCAGCGCTGTTCCTTCACTACCTCCTCTTCGGTGAGCTGCCCCGTTGTCTTCTGGGACATGTGTGTGTCCCAGAAAACCACATGGCCACATGTGAGGACACAAGGCTCCACTGCCTGTTTCCCTTAGTTAGGATGGCGGATCGGCCTCGGGGGGGGGGGGGGGGGGGGGCGACATCGCGGGCTCACTGGACAGGTAAGTGCCCTTATTAAAAGTCAGCAGCTACAGTGTTTGTAGTTGCTGACTTTTTTTTTTTTGTAAACGGCCGCACCTCCACTTTAACTCCTACCACTAGTAGGATGTACAGCCATGGCCAAAAGTTTTGATAATGACACAAATATTAATTTTCACAAAGTGGTATAATTACAAGCATTCTATAAGTGTCAAAGACTTATAGACAAATACATGAAGCTTATGCAAAAAGTCAATATTTGCAGTGTTGAGCCTTCTTTCTCAAGGCCTCTGCAATTCTCCTTGACATGCTGTCCATCAACTTCTGGGCCACATTCTGACTGATGGGCCACATCTTGACTAATGCCCCCCCCCCCCCCCCCATTCTTGCATAATCAGTGCTTGGAGTTTGTCAGAATTTGTGGGGTTTTTTTGTTCACCCTGCTCTTGAGGATTGACCACAAGTTCTCAATGGGATTAAGGTCTTGGGAGTTTCCTGGCCATGGACCCAAAATGTTGATATTTTGTTCCCCAAGCCACTTGGTTATCACTTTTGCCTTATGGCAAGATGCTCCATCATGCTGGAGAAGGCATTGTTTGTCACCAAACTGTTCTTGGATGGTTGGGAGAAGTTGCTCTCTAAGGATGTTTTTGTACCATTCTTTATTCATGGCTGTGATCTTAGGCAAAAGTGTGAGTGAGCGCATTCCTCTGGCTGAGCAGCAACTCTACACATGAGTGGTCTCAGGATGCTTTACTGTTGGCACAAAGCATGACTGATGGTAGTGCTCACCTTTTATTCTCCAAGGTTTTTTCCGGATGCCCCAAACAATTGGAAAGGAGATTCATTAGAGAAAATGACTTTCCCCCAGTCCTCAACAGTCCAATCCCTGTACCTTTTGCAGAATATCAATCTGTCCCTAAAGTTTTTCCTGGACAGAAGTGTCTTCTTTGCTGCCCTTCTTGACACCAGACCATCCTCCAAAAGTCTTCTCCTCGCTGTATGTGCCGATGTCCTCACACCTGCCTGCTGCCATTCCTGAGCAAGCTCTGCACTGGTGGTGACCCGATTCCGCAGCTAAATCAACTGTAGGAGACGGTCCTGGCGCTTGCTGGACTTTCTTTGGTGTCTTGAAGCCTTCTTCATAAATGCAGTGGACATTTTTTTTATGGGATTAAGTTAATTTCCATGGCAAAGAGGGACTTTGCAATTAATTGCAATTCATCTGATCACTCTTCATAACAATCTGGAGTATATGTAAATTCTCATCATAAAAACTGAGTTAGCTGACTTTTGTGATAAAATTTATATTTGTGTCATTCTCAAAACTTTTAGCCACAGCTGTGTTACCAAAGAAGGACATAACATTTGCTATAATCTGTGTTTCTTCAGATTTTTGGATTATAGAAACAATAGATGAGAAACATTTTGTCTATTTTAGTTGATTGTTGCAGAATCCCAGAGACTTTTGATCTCATTCTATGAATTCTTCTTATAATTCTGTCATTTCAGGGAGCGGTATATTCCAGAACTATAATACATATGATTTTTTTGGCACCGATGGCCAACTTGTGTACCAAGCTGCTGAGCAGCGGGAGTGTTGTGGTCCTCGGATGGATTGCAGGGTTACCAACACCCAAGGATATAATGTCCTCAACCTTCTTGTGCCTTCAGAGTGCTGTAGCTGTGACACCAAGGTATGAAAGACTGATTTGCAATACAATGGGGACCGGTGAAATGAGTGACAACCCTTTAAGTAGCATCGATTGTAAGCTGCTTGTCTAGGGCCATTTCCTAAAAGCTACAAACCTCTAATAATATACAAGACATGGAACTCTAGGACTAGTTGCAGACACCCTACATCCACTGGGCCATGAATGTGGTGATGAGGCTTTTGTCCCCAACAACATGTGGACAAGGTGCCTTGCACAGACCTTCACTGCCCCCCTTTCCTGGCTGCTGTAGCAGTGACACCAAGGAATGAAAGACTGATTAACCGTACAGAGGGGACCTGTGAGATAAGTGACAACCCTTTTAGTAGAATACATTGTATGTCCCATGTCTATGTCCATTTCTTATATGCTATAACCCTATGGTAACATACAAGGAATGAACCTCTAGGATTAGTTGCAGATCCCCCATACCCACTGGGCTAGGGATGTGGTAATGAGGCCCTAGTCCCCAAGAACATGGGAACAAGATGCCCTAATACAGGCCTCCTTCCTGGCAAGGTACACTCCCAATGTTAAGGGCATGTTGCCTGGTATGGTACCAGTAGAAGCGGGTGCATGAAGGGGGTGCACAATCACTGTCTCCTTTTCCTGGCCAGTAGCATGCATGCCTAGATAAGGGATATAGATTTCTAGGGGGATCCCATAAGTTTGTAATTTTTTTGTGTGTGGGAGGGGCTCCCCTTTAAAAAAGCAATACCAGACCCATACTTAGGATAGGAACCTGGTATGGATTATGAGGACCCACAGCAATTTTTGTAGTTTGCAGGGCATGTTGCCTGGTAGGTTTCACAAGGGGGGCTGCATGCTTGTCCCCCCCCCCCCGCCCACCATCTTTCCAGGTCACCTAGGTCGTATGCCTTGATAGGGGTATGGATTTTAGTTCAAGGCATGGACCACTAGAACTGCTGGTGAGATACAAGACATGGCCCTCTAGGACTGGTGAGATATAAGACATGGCCTCCTAGGATTGGTGAGATACAAGGCATGGTCCTCTAGGACTGGTGAGGTACAAGACATGGCCCTCTAGGACTGGTGAGATACAAGACATGGCCCTCTAGGACAGGTGAGATACAAGACATGGATCTCTATGACTGTGAGATACAAGACATGGGGCTCTACGACTGGCGAGATAAAATACATGCACCTCTAGGACTGGTAAGATACAATACATAGGTCTCTAGGACTGGCGAGATACAAGACATGGTCCTCTAGGATTGGTGCGATACAAGACATGGCCCTCATAGGACTGGTGAGATACAAGATATTGCCCTTCCAGGACTGGTGACATACAAGACGTGGCCCCTAGGACAGGTGTGATACAAGACATGGCCCTTTAGGATTATTGAGATACAAGACATGACCCTCTAGGACTGACGAGATATAAGACATGGCCCTCTAGGACTGGTGAGATACAAGACATGGCCCTCTAAGACTGATGACATTTAAGACATGACAGCTGATATCCAGGGTATTGGGAAATACAAGATATTTAATTCTTAGGTAAGATTCAAGGCATGATCTTCCAACTGGTGTTATATAGGTATGGTCCTCTATGACTAGTCACAGTAGATATGATGTTTGGTTAGCTAGTTAGATGATTTTCAATAACTGGTGAGATAAGACCTGAGGCACTAAAGCTTTGATGATAAAAATCTTGGTCTTTTAGGACTGATTAGATATAAAGCACAAACTTATAGAACTGGTTATATGAAAGCCATGGACCTCTAGGACTGGTAGGAAGTACAAAACACAGGCCTCTAGGACTGTTGTGATACAGCATATGGTCCTCTAAGACTGTGAGAACAAATGCACAGCTTTGTGGACTATAGAGACTGCTGAAATATAAAAAAATGGTCATCTACAGACTACAGCAGGTAGAGTTGGTTACAAGATTTGGTCCACTAAAGCTAGTTATATATGTTTCTTTTCTTTAGGACTGGTAATTAATGACAAGTAATGGGCCCAAATACACCTTCTGTAAAGTCCAAGTATAGTTTTGGATATAGTGACCAAACTCATTAGACAACCTCTTGTGACAATGTATTATTATAGTTGCAGGTCTCTTGTTCCACCGGACAGCTCCTTGGATACATAATCAAAGAGTGGACAAGTTTTACTTTAAGCTTTGACATCTTGGATCCATCGGGACTTGTTTGTCTTAAAGTGAAAGGTCCAGGATGGGGGGAAGGCTTTATGTCTGACACCCATTATAAGGTCAGTCTATCAACAAGTATGAAACACTTTTTTCTTTATTAATAATAATTGTAGAAAATGTCATCAGGTTGCCTATGGCATGTGGCGGAGGTGCGACTATCTGTCATGCTCCTTGCCCACTGTGAACTTCTTTTAGTTTGTTGTCCATGGAAAGGAGGAGACAAATCTTCACCAGCGCAAGGTGGCAACCAACAGCAGCTAGTGGGCATGAGTTGTTCTGCAAGAGCTCTTTCTGCTGCATTAATAGAGCAATCTGTGTACTACTGTAGACTATGCACTGCAGCCTGCATTTCATGAATGGGCTGGAAAATTTTGGCTGTGGTGTACATAGCCCTGCAGAGAATATGCGATCCACTCTCCATTATACAGTATAATGCCGCGTGCACACGGTCGGACTTTTCAACCGGACTGGTCCGACAGACTTTCCAGCGTACTTTCGATGGACTTTTGATGGACTTCTGACGGACTTTCTAACGAATGGACTTGCTAACACACGATCACATCAAAGTCCGACAGATTTGTACGTGATAACGTACACCGGACTAAAATAAGGAAGTTGATAGCCAGTAGCCAATAGCTGCCCTAGCGTCGGTTTTTGTCCGTCGGACTAGCATACAGACGAGTGGATTTCTGGGTCCGGCGGAGTTACGACGTAAAGATTTAAAGCAACTTCCAAATCTAAAGTACGTCAGATGTGCGACTGGAAAAGTCCGCTGAAGGTCCGGTGGAGCCCACACACAATCGGATTGTCCAATAGATTTAGTCAGTCGGCGTCCGTCGGACCCGTCCGGTCGAAAAGTCCGACCGTGTGTATGCGGCATAAATCTCCAGGATTCCAACATTTAGTATTTTCTGTAATGATGTCCACTGAAGCTAATCAGTACATAATTGCAGAGTCAGCTCCACTGCCAAGGACATTCCTTTAGACAGGATACATGTAAATGGAAAAGTCATGAAAATGTTACAAATACCAACAATTTGAGTTGTCCCCAGAACAGAAATAGAGGGAAAATCTTCCAAAATAAAATGTTATGACTTTAGATGTACTTTAACCCACCAGCTTGAACCTTCTTCTCCAAACCTACAAAGTCCTTTGTTGTGTGAAAGGGAGTAGAAGGAAGTATGGATTTCTAGGTGGAAGCAATCTGACTCATGAAAATTGCTCTAAATATATAAAAAAATATATTTTAGAGAAGAGAGATTAATGCCAAATTGGGGGAAGGGCTCTATAAAACTGAATGTGTCTCCCCAAAATGGGATAATTATGAGGTATGGGAATCCTTTCAGGAAAGTTTCACACTTGGTCCAGTATAAGCAGATTTAGTAATATTTGGAGAATTTACTGAGAACAGGAACTGTAATATTTAAACCTTTATATAGGAAAAGTGTAATGTTATGACTGATGTTTTCCATGTAGACACTCTGGTGGTGATCTCGATCCCCTCTCTTCTCCATCCAGGTTCTATCTGCTGACAGAACAACACAAATCGGGGTCATCACACGTGTGTGGCGGGGGTTAAGCAGGGAGATTTTCAGCTCTAAAGACAACTATTCTATTAATTTCCCAATGGACCTCCATGTCTCCATGAAAGCCGTACTGATGGCCTGCGCCTTGTTCATTGTGAGTCTAAGAACACTGCAATGTGTGTGAGGATTAGGGATGGGCTGTCTCATGTTCGACTCGAACATTGGCTGTTTAGCGAACAATTTGGGGTGTTCATGGCAAATTCGAAAGCCGCGGAACACCCTTTAAAGTCTATGGGAGAAAACAAAATGGCTAATTTTAAAGGCTAATATGCAAGTTATTGTCATAAAAAGTGTTTGGGGACCCGGGTCCTGCCCAAGGGGACATGTATCAATGCAAAAAAAGTTTTAAAAATGGCCGTTTTTTCGGTAGCAGTGATTTTAATAATGCTTAAAGTGAAACAATAATATTCCTTTAAATTTTGTACCTGGGGGGTGTCTATAGTATGCCTGTAAAGTAGCCCATGTTTCCCGCGTTTAGAACAGTCCCTGCACAAAATGTAATTTCTAAAGGAAAAAAGTCATTTAAAACTACTCGCGGCTATTAATGAATTGTCGGGTCCCACAATACAGATAAAAGTCATTGAAAAAAAACGGCATGGGATTCCTCCCAGTCCATTACCAGGCCCTTTGGGTCTGGTAAGAATATTAAGGGTAACCCCGAACTAAAATTTAAAAAAAAAATTTGCATAGGGGTCCCCCCAAATTCCATTACCAGGCCCTTCAGGTCTGGTATGGATATTAAGGGGAACCCTGCGCCAAATATTTTTTTAAAAAATGACATAGGGGTCCCCCTCAAAATCCATACCAGACCCTTCAGGTCTGATTTTAAAGGGAACCCTGTGCCAAAAATAAATAAAAAATGGCGTGGGGTCCCCCCCAAAAATCCATGCCAGACCCTTATCTGAGCACGCAACCTGGCAGGCCGCAGGAAAAGACGGGGGACGAGAGAGCGCCCCCCCTCCTGAACCGTACCAGGCCACATGCCCTCAACTTTGGGAGGGTGGTTTGGGGTTTGGGGTAGCCCCCCCAAAGCATCTTGTCCCCATGTTGATGGGGAGAAGGGCCTCATCCCCACAACCCTTGCCCAGTGGTTGGGGGGTCTGCGGGCGGGGAGCTTATCGGAATCTGGAATCCCCTTTAACAAAGGGGACTCCCAGATCCTGCCCCCCCCTCCATGTGAAATGATAATGGGGTACATTGTACTCCTACCATTTCACCCAAAAAAGTGACGATCCACGAACGATACAGCCTCCTCCATAGGAGGCGCCTGGCAGAATGATGCGCGACTCGGATGACAGTTCTTAAATAACCAAGGGCCAGTGACATGCACGGGTGACCCCGTCCCCTCTGACGTGTCACAAGAAACCCCTGTTGCGTCAGAGGGGGTGGGGTCACCCGTACATATCACTGGGTAACCCCGGCATTTCCCCTTGCGTCAGAAGGGGTGGGGTCACCCGTACATGTCACTGGGTAACCCTGGCACTTCCCCTTGTGTCAGAGGGGGGCGGGGTCACCCGTCCACTTCACGGGTGGCCCCGCCCTCGGTTATTTAGGAACTGTCATCCGACAAGGTGCTTTGGGGTGGCTAACCCAAAGCACCCTCCCAATAAGGGCATGTGGCCTGGTACGGTTCAGAAGGGGGGGCGCTCTCTCATCCCCCCTCTTTTCCTGTGGCCTGCCAGGTTGTGTGCTCGGATAAGGGTCTGGTATGGATTTCGAGGGGGACCCCTACGCCATTTTTTTTTAAATTTGGCGCAGGGTTCCCCTTAATATCCATACCAGACCTGAAGGGCCTGGTAATGGAATTTGGGGGGACCCCCACGCAAATTTGTTTTTTAATTTTGTTTCGGGGTTCCCCTTTAAATGGCTTTTTTTCCTTTAGAAATGACATTTTGTGCAGGGACTGTTCTAAGCACCGGAAACATGCGCTACTTTACAGGCATACTATAGACACCCCCCCAGGTATGAAATTTAAAGAAATATTACACTTTTATTCTTCCACTTTAAGCATTATTAAAATCACTGCTCCCGAAAAAACGGTCGTTTTTAAAACTTTTTTTGCATTGATACATGTCCCCTGGGGCAGGACCCGGGTCCCCAAACACTTTTATGACATTAATTTGCATATAAGCCTTTAAAATTAGCACTTTTGATTTTTCACGTTTGAATCCCATAGACTTTAATGGTGTTTGCGTGTTCGAACAAATTTTTTGCCTGTTCGCATGTTCTGGATGCGAGCTGAACAGGGGGGTGTTCGACTTATCCCTAGTGAGGATGGAGAGAATACTGCAATTTGGGGAATAATCTGTACTGAATATGCATCTCATCTTTATGTCCTCTGTACACTTCCTGTGTTATCTGTCCTGTGCTTGCTGTACACTTCCTGTGTTATCTGTCCCATGTCCTCTGTACACTTCCTGTGTTATCTGACTCATATCCTCTGTACACTTCCTGTGTTATCTGTCCTGTGTCCTCTGTACACTTCCTGTGTTATCTGTCCTGTGTCCTCTGTACACTTCCTGTGTTATCTGTCCTGTGTCCTCTGTACACTTCCTGTGTTATCTGTCCTGTGTCCTCTGTACACTACCTGTGTTATTTGTCCCATGCTCTCTGTCCTCTTTACACTTCCTGTATTTTTTTGTCTAAAAATATTGGGATGGAGACATGTCAATGTATTCATTGGTGTGGACAGGTCACAATTTCATTTCAATTTCATTTCATTTCACTTCCTGTATTATCTGTCCCGTGTCCTCTGTACACTTCATGTGTTATCTGTCCCGTGTCCTCTGTACACTTCCTGTGTTATCTGTCCCGTGTCTTCCGTACACTTCCTGTGTTATCTGTCCCGTGTCTTCTGTACACTTCCTGTATTATCTGTCCCGTGTCCTCTGTGCACTTCCTTTGTTATCTGTCCCATGACCTATCTACACTTCCTGTGTTATCTGTCCTGTGTCTTCAATACACTTCCTGTGTTATCTGTACTGTGTCCTCTGTACACTTCCTGTGTTATCTGCCCTGTGTCCTCTGTACACTTCCTGTGTTATCTGTCCTGTGTCCTCAATACACTTCCTGTGTTATCTGTACTGTGTCCTCTGTACACTTCCTGTGTTATCTGCCCTGTGTCCTCTGTACACTTCCTGCGTTATCTGCTATCAATATAGGAAGTGTACAGAGGACATATAACACAGGAAGTGTACAGAGGACACAGGACAGATAATACAGGTAGTGTACAATCAGTCCTGTGTTACCTGTCCCATGTCCTCTGTACACTTCCTGTGTTATCTGCTATCAATATAGGAGGTGTACAGAGGACATATAACACAGGAAGTGTACAGAGGACACAGGACAGATAATACAGGTAGTGTACAATCAGTCCTGTGTTACCTGTTCCATGTCCTCTGTACACTTCCTGTGATATCTGTCCTTTGTACACGTCCAGTGTTATCTGTCCCATGTCCTCTGTACACTTCCTGTGTTATCTGTCCCATGTCCTCTGTACACTTCCTGTGTTATCTGTCCTGTGTCCCCTGTATACTTCCTGTGTTATCTGTCCCATGTCCTCTGTATATTTCCTGTGTTATCTGTCCCATGTCCTCTGTACACTTCCTGTGTTATCTGTCCTGTGTCCCCTGTATATTTCCTGTGTTATCTGTCCTGTGTCCCCTGTATATTCCCTGTGTTATCTGTCCTGTGTCCTCTGTAGGGGGTGAATCTCACCAGAGGGGACACAGTCAGCAATGAAATCCTGACAGAGGGTCCAACCCTTCCCTGTTCCACCAAAACCAAAAAAACACAGTTTTTCCTTTAGATAACCTTTAAGATCATCATGGGAAGTCATGGGACATTCATTCGGGGTGACCGGAACTCCTCTGTTTTTTTCAGGACCTTTTGAATGAAGAGCGCAGGCGCCAACAACAGTCCCAAGGTGCGAGCCAACACTGATTGGAGGATATTCCAGCCATCCCACAGACTCATCTCTGATAAAGGATCACACGTGCTCTGTACATGTCATACATAGAATGAACGGGATGTATGAAGATATTCTCGTTTTAATTTTCATAATAATAAAAACCTACAAGGGAAAAAGGAGGCAGGGACAATTTTATTATATATGATATCATATGATAAAGGACCCTCAGAGCTCTGTGTCTTAGCTTAAGAGACCGCATGGTACAACTGCAAACTTCCTACCCAGCCATGTGATAAGGGTGGAGTCAGTGCTGTGCTGGAAATTGTGTAAATAACATTCACTTTCTTCAGCACAGCTGAGAAGGATGGAACACTTACAAGTGAAAAGAAGACCAGACCGCCACCTACTGGCTGAAAATAAAAATTAAATATTAATCTATGATGTGTCATATTGATCTGATTGATGAAGGAGATATATGTATATGTATATGGATACAAATGTATATTATTTTTAGTTCTGATCAAAATCAATCAATAAATAAAATCTGTAATTGCTGCTTCACCTGATGGAAATAAAAACTTGTTGTCCTCTTTCCTGCAGTGTGCAGGCATGCCAGGGACCCAAACCAAGCAGGGGATGGGTGGGATGGGGATCTTCTTTGTCTGAGAAAAAATGGGTCTGTCCGGGAGCGACATGTAGAGATTTGTGCAGCCTCCCTATGAGTCAGTGAAGCCACCTGTCATATTAAAGAACCCATAGGGAGGACTGGGAAGTTGTAAGAGATGGGTATACAGTAGGTATGGTCTGGATGTGGCTTCAGCTTTCTGTCCATCTGGATCTACAGAACACATCCACCGAAGGAGGTCTCTGGTTTTTTCATTGTATACTCAGATGGAACTTCCTGGCTTTGTGACAAGTTCAACTTTCCAAGTCCCCTCCCCTTCTGATCACCCATCTTCCACAGTCCCCTCCCTTACAGTGCATCTCTACTTCTCACTCCCCTCCCCTGCATTGCACCTTTCCTTCCCAGAACCCCTCATAATGGGCACAGCAGGTGTACAGACCCGGGAACTCAGCACAGGGATGGTGGGAACACCTCATGTTGGGCACATCAGATGTACAGACCCGATAATTCAGCATAGGGATGGTGTGAAACCCTCATAATGGGTACAGCAGGTGTACAGAGCCAGGAACTCAGCACAGGGATGGTGGGAACCCCTCATATAGGGGAACAGCAGGTGTACAGACCCAGGAACTCAGCACAGGGATGATGGGTACCCCTTATAATGGGCACAGCAGGTGTACAGAACCCAAAACTCAGCACAGGGATGGTGGGAGCCCCTCATAATGGGCACAGCGGGTGTACAGACCCCAAAACTCAGCACAGGGATGGTGGGAGCCCCTCATAATGGGCACAGCAGGTGTACAGACCCCAAAACTCAGCACAGGGATAGTGGGAACCCCTCATAATGGACACAGCAGGCATACAGATCTGAGAACTCAGCACAGGGATGGTGGGAGAACCTCATAATGGGCACAGCAGGTGTACAGACCTGGGAACTCAGCACAGGGATGGTGGGAACCTCTCATAATGGACACAGCAGGCATACAGACCCGGGAACTCAGCACAGGGATGGTGGGAGAACCTCATAATGGGCACAGCAGTTGTATAGACCTGGGAACTCAGCACAGGGATGGTGGGAACCTCTCATAATGGGCTCAGCAGGTGTACAGACCTGGGAACTCAGCACAGGGATGGTGGGAACCCCTCATAATGGGCCCAACAGGTTTACAGACCCAGGAACTCAGCACAGGGATGATGGAAACCCCTCATAATGAACACAGCAGATGTACAGACCCAGGAACTCAGCACAGGGATGGTGGAAACCCCTTATAATGAACACAGCAGATGTACAGACCTGTGAGTGGTTACCACCATCCCTGTACTGAGTTCCCACATCTGTACACCTGCTGTCCCCATTATGAGGGGTTCGCACCATCCCTGTGCTGAGTTCCCAGGTCTGTATACCTGCTGTGCCCATCGTGAGGGGTTTCCACCATCCCCGTGCTTCTGAGCCCTATAATAAATATCTCCTGTTGGTGTGAGTGACACTAGTAGTATGGTGTAGTATCAGTTGTAAGTGATCCAATCATTGTACATCCTTGTGAGATTCCTCTCCTCCATGCAGCTTGTGTAGCACACTCCATGTAGACCTGTCTCTCCCATCTGATTTTAGTATGAATTTAGTCCTATTATTCGGGGGATCTTCAGGGGGATGAGGTGACCTCCATTAGTGGTTCATCCATCATGTATAGTCCCAGTCATTGGGTGTGATGATGATTGGCCCCAGCTGGGGAAATTAGTGGTTGATGGGAGAGGTATAAAGAACAGCTCTCTCTCCCTCCTCTTTATTGTATCTTTTATGGGCAGGATGGGTTTTCTAGTGAAGAGTGGTTGGGTGTTACTACTGGCTCTGGCCTGTTGGTCAGAGTTTGGCTGTGATGGAGTCTTGGTGAGACATGGCCGCCAGTCAGATTGGTGGAGGAGCCACCAGAGGGCTCTACCTGGCCAGGGCTCTTCTAGATGGGGCTCCAGAGACTGGAATGCTAATCGCCCTGTTGTGGGGGTTGGGGCATCTAGAGGTGGGGTCCCTGTGGGTTTACTTGGTGGACGTGTTGGAGGGGTTCTACGAGATCTGCCGCAGCCTGGGAGCTCCCCTATCCGCATCCAGTGTGGAGAGGACAACATAGTGGTTAACGTCCAGAGGGATTTCTATGGGATTGGAAAGCTGATCCAACCATCTGACCTGAGCCTGGGGCCCCGTGGCTGCAAACCCAACACCCAGAGTACAGACACCACTGTTACCTTCCAGATCAACCTCCAGGACTGCGGCAACATGGTGCAGGTAATCTTAAAATGTTTCCATGTATTCCAGTTAATGGGGGGGGCCCCCCCATAGTCCTCCCCTTCCAGTAGTCTGTCATGTATAGAACATTATCTGCTGCTTTTCTGGCTTCCCTCACCTGGAACTACATAATTCCTACACTGCAGGTTTTTCCTAATGACCCTGTAGCTGATGTTCCATTGAGCATTGTTGGTGCACCCTCTGGGTATCTTGATATCTATCTTATTGGGGAGGTTTATTTATTTATTTTTTTTTTTGTCCTGTCCCTTAGCCAACATAGGAAGTGAAGAAATCCCCTGGTTGTCAAAAGAACACGTGTTCCCATAGGATACAGACCAGGGCCGGACTGATAATAAAAACCGTCCTGGGAAAAAAATTTCATACCAGCCCCATAGCATTTATACCAGCCCAACAGCATTACGTCATTTTCTTGTTCATAAAAGGGAAAACCATGCATTTTTAAAGCGCATTTGAATAGCATATTATATATTTCTAACACAGCTATGAGAACACCTAGAACTAGGTATCTATCATAAGGGGGGCTGGGTTACTGATATAAGGGGGAAATCTTTATATCAGTGCCCACTTACATTATTGTATTTCCCCCCCCCCCCTGCATATCACACGAGCTGCTCTAGGAGGAGGGTGGGACTTTTGTCACAGCGCGGCTGAAAGTTTCAGTCAGCTGAGACACAGTAGTCTCTTGACTCCCGCTGTGACAAGGGGAGGAGGGAGGGGAGCGCTGCAGCCCCAGGGCAGGCAGCCTACCAGGAAATGTCCCGGTATCCCGGTAGGCCAGTCCGGCCCTGATCCAGACCGAAATAAAAACCTGATGGGTTCTATTTCAAACACAACTCTATCCAAATGTTCCTTCACTTACACTTTAAGCACATCTTTATGCAGTCTCCTCTCCCACCATTTGCTGGGATAGTGGGGGGCCACTTCACCACACACACACACACACACACACACACACACACACACACACACACACACACACACACACACACACACACACACACACACACACACACACACACACACACACACACACACACACACACACACGAGCAGATCCTGCTTGTGAGGCCGGTTTGCATATCTGGGATGCCTTTTTGGAGTCACAGGACACCATGTTGAGGCACAGCGTGCTGGTACCCCCCTGTAGTTGCCTTACTGATGGTGGTCACACCTCTGCCCAACCATGATGTTTGATAGCAGGATGCTGAAGCTTCTATCTGGAACGCGGTGTACAGCTGGATAACCACCAGGAGTGTTTGAAAGACTACTCTCCAGACTCCTTTTTAAGGGGGTGATAATGGTGTGGGTGGCCACTGATGACATGTCTTTATAGATTGACCCTTTAATGACTGTTGGAAGACTTGTCACCAGACTATTCAGGTCCACAAATGTATGTATACACTTCTCCCCTGGCACCTAGATAGGTTTATGTAGCAAGAGATGGGTCAGCACAGATTAATTGGGCAATAAGGAGAGGGCTATGCAAAAAGGTTGATCTTTTCTGAAATGCCTCTTTACCTAGCAAGTGAATAAAAAAAAAAAAAAAAAAAAACATGCAAACTTAACTTTTTTTTTTTTTTAAACTTTTACCTGCGTGCTTTGGCGAAACCTCTTTACTAGCATGAAGTTAAAGAACTGGTCATACAACAAGAGGTCTGGTATTCTAAAAATGGCGTGATGTGGCTGTCCTGAAGTTTGAGTCCTAAAGGGTAAAGCCTTCTCAACATGACAGCTTGGTTCCTGGTCTTCCCAGACATGGCCCAAGCAAGGGTGGGCTTGGGGTTTATTCCCAGATGTGGGTTAAAAATTAGATTTGTGTCTGGTCTCAGAAATGGGCCAAACAATGGCAGCTTCCCAGGTCTGTAAGTCTACTATGTTGTATCATTCTCTTCTCTGCACAGATGACTCAAGACTGGCTAATCTACACCACCAACCTGACCTACAGCCCAACCTCCTCCATTCCAATCATCAGAACCAACCCAGCTGTGGTCCCCATAATGTGTTTCTACTACCGGTGAGTTAACACTACTGGATGAGCTTAGGGCACAATGCATGTCCCAACTGGTGTTCAGCATCTGGTCAATATCTAAGTTTGGATGGAGTGGGGGAGGGTTAAACCCCCCTGTTGGGTTCTTCTGCCATCTGTCCTTGCCAAGAGACTTCTATATCTCCTTTCCTGGTTGGGGTGTATTGGAAGCCTGTTTTGACATTATAGGCTCAAGAGTTTTTAAGGTAATTTTAGCTACTTTAACTACTCTTGACATCTGCAGACTTGGAGTCTGTGCCTACAACTTAACCCTTCTACTGCACTAATGACAAATTTTCTCTTACAAAGAGTGTGATAGTGGGAGGCTCTACGTTGACAGGATACGTTTCTTTATTTTAGAGGAGCTCTTCTTCAAGATGGTGGTGCTTCCTTTCTTGACCCTGGATTCTTTACAATGCTCTTTTTTTTTTTTATTTATTTTTTTTTTTTCAATGGGAGGTGTTTATGAAGAGATATTGGCCCAACAAGGCTCTAAAGAGAATCTGGGGACAAATCGAGTAGCTGCTCCTGGTCACTTTTAAAGGTTCAGGAATAATGTCCTGATTATGGCTTCACTATCTGGCTTCATTTTGTCACTGTCCAACAGGGATGGACTCAACCAGACAGCCATTCTTTATAACTAGCTGAATAGTGTGTAGCTGTATCCAGGATTTGACCCTGCACCCAACACGTCGGTGATGGGCAGGACAATTTAATATGAATTTGATATTAAATAACTTCCTTTGACTCATTACTGACCTAGATCTGGTTCTGTGTAGGCACGGTAACGTGAGCAGCCAGGCCATTAAGCCAACATGGGTTCCGTTCAGCACCACTGTGTCTTTAGAAGAAAGATTGTCCTTCTCTTTGGTCCTGATGACTGGTGAGGAAGATGGGTGATTTTGGTGGTGGTGGGGGGTGTTGGGCCTTTACTAATCCCCCTTTTTCTTTGTGTATACAGAGGACTGGAGTGGGCCCAGAAGTTCTCCCATCTATCAGTTGGGGGATCTTCTCTACATACAGGCCTCTGTGGATACTCACAACCAAATTGAGATGATCCTGTATGTGGACCGCTGTGTGGCCACCATATCTCCTGATGCCACCTCTTCTCCAAGTTATGATATCATTAAAGACAATGGGTATGTTTGGCTGGGGAGTGGGGGGGGTTTGCCGTGTGACCCAAATTGTAAGTGACCATCTTCTGCAGGTGTCTTGTAGATGGAACCCAAGCTGACTCCTCCTCAGCCTTCATCGCCCCAAGGGTCCAGACAAACACTCTACAGTTCACGGTGGATGCCTTCCGATTCCTAGGAAATGATGCATCTCTGGTGAGGACTGTTTGCATTGCTTGCACACATTGGTGCTTTGTAGAAATGTTTAACATATTAAAATGTTTTATTCCAGATCTACATAACCTGTTACCTGAGAGCTGCTGCTGCCACCCAGGTCCCAGATTCCATTAACAAGGCCTGTTCCTATAGTAAAGCCACAAACAGGTGAGACTATTAAATGATGGAGTGTCCAGGGATTGTTGCTCTCTTCCCATAGACAAATGATATCTGTAATAGTCACTTCTGTATGGATCTAGTAACCAGTGACGAACAAACTTTGTGGCCCTAACATGGTGTATTTCCAAAACCAATGGTGAAAATATTGATAAACCATAATGGTACATAGGCATCCTCTGTAGGGTCCTTACCATAGCATGCACATTTTTAGTATTAAAATAATGGCTGGCCAGGTAAGCAACCTCATGGGGCTGAAAGTTTGTCTAATCTCAGGTGCCAGCTTGGTCAGAATTATGGGTATGGTGCTCTAATTCTGCTTTGGGGACACCTTGGAAATCAAAGCTGCCCCCTTAAAAGATGAGCTGTGCTGACTCTTGGTGTCCCGTTGATTGGCAGCTAGTCTTGCCTCAAACTACAGTGGGTACCTGTGATGCCAGGTAAGTCTACATTGGAATAGACGACAAGCTAGACTTGGGCTGTCTGCAGGCTAAAATAACCTGAGGGGTTTTTGTTCTGCCTGGACTTTTCCAACATGTAGAACACTTCTATGTGGGAAGGATACTAAATGGTTTTTGGATTTCAAATGCCCTTGTGCAAGGTGTGAATGTGGTGCAGAGAGGGCATGTGCCAGGTTTGGACAGGTGGGTGCCCTGGGTGTTGCAGCTGCTTGGACTTCCTCACCATGTGGAGTATTCTTCCACTGCCCCTCATTCTTTAACCCCCCCCCCCAGTCACTCTACCACAGTCAGTAGCAGAGCTAACTGAAGTGAATTGTTCTCTCCACACCTCATCACTTCATTCTCCTTCCTGCTCACTTCACCTTAGTTCCTGATAAGTTATTTTCCCTGGTATGTCAGCACCTTTCAATGCCAGCCTTCACTTGTCTCTAGGGCCAGATCTAGATGGGAGGCATCGACAACTTCATTTACCATGCATCTGCCAGCAGCTGGGCAGACGCAAGGGCAGGAGGAGGAACAGATTAAGCCCTCTCCTGTTCCTGTGGGGGGTAGGATTTGGAGCTGTACTGGCTCCGGTCAGTGCAAGTCACTCGGCTTGGACGACTGCAGCCAGCCTTCTGGACAGTTGGCAACCCTGCTAAGGGTGTGGTACTCTGGTTACTGCTGTCTGGTTTGAATGTGTTGAGTGGAATGGCCAAATATGAGAATGTGTCTAAATAAGACCTAGGGGCTCATTCACACAGGTGGGGCAGTGCAAGCATGCGTTTTACCACCCACCTGAACAAGGATATGCAGCCACTTGGTGCTGTTCAATGGCAAAGATATTAATGGCATGTCAACATGAATGGGGCTGCACCACAACTGCCCTGCAATGAACATGATTGGGGTGTTTGTGGGTCAGCTTTTTCAGGGTTTGAACAGGCGGTGACCTATTGCCCCCTCCCCACTTGTCAAACAATGATGGCCACACATCCTAACCAGTCATAGTACTTGTCCTCCCCCTTCCTCTTAAGACCCCCTAGAGCCCTTTACCCACAGAGCCAATTTCCCCCCTCCAGCCCACTGACATACAGTAGATGCGAATCGGTCCTCAGACTGACACAGTAAAATTTTTCTGCCACTGTTGCCCCATTTGTGTACTCATTTTTAACTTGAGTTCACTGCAGTATACCACAATTGATATTTAAACACATATTACAGACCTCACACCAATATTGGCCTCATCCACTCCTACACCTGGGGGCAGGGGTGGGTGTGGCTTGGATTCTTAGCCCTGGGTGCTGGATGACCTTGTCCTGGCACTGACCTTGAGCCCTAGGCTGAGAGTACTTTCTACACCTGTTCTAATAGAAGTGATATAGCATCCATGTACTGCTAGCAGGCAATTGACACTGTAGCTTAATGTGCATCTGGAGGGATGATCCCCAAGTCCTTTCATAACCAGGTAAATGTCTAACTACCCATACAGTGTTGGGTTTTTTCCCATGCTTCCAGTGTATCTTCAAAAAAAAAAAAAAAAATTTGATACTGACATCAGCTTGTTTTCTCTAGCTGGTCAGCAGTTGAGGGCCCCAGCAGTGTCTGCCAGTGTTGTGGGACATCAGGCACCTGCAACAACCCTACTGGTCTGACAGGAGGAAGGAGCCGATTTAGAAGACCGAGAGCCCTTGAAGAGGGAAGCGTTGGATGGTGAGTTTTAACCATGCAGCTGCCATGTATAAAAATGAGCATGGCCATAGGGGCTCCAATGATCTAAAAACTGATTTCCTCAGTTGTCTTCCAGGACAGCCCTTGAGAGGATAGCGTCCCTCCCATCGACACAGGAAACTCATTGCCAACAGTTCAAAAGGCGGTCCCTCAGGTCCCTGGTCAGTCATTTGTGTTTCCTCTGTTGGAGGAACATGTTGCCAGGAACCAGGAGAGGACTACATCTCTCAGGGGCTACCTGAAGGGAGAGGAGCTGCACAGGGTCCTATCAAGCAGCCCCAGGTTAGTCCTTACCTTCTCACATTTGAGCTTGGGTACCGTACAGCTAATCCGGAGCAGACCCGTTCTCCCCCCCCCCCCCCTCCTCCTTCCAGTGTCGAGGTGTGCCAGGGACAGGGCAATGCAGGTTCCCACCAGGAGCAGTGTGGGTGGATTCGTCCATCACAGCTCCTTGCTGTAATTGCGGTGGGGGTCGGAGACGCCATTTGCGTAATTTCCGGCAGAACTGCGTCATTGCTGTGTGCCGAGACTTCCTGTTCCGGGTCTCTAGAGGCACAAGGAGGAAGGGGAAAGCCCACGCTGGGCCTACAAATCCCATCCAGCTATACCAGACTAGCGGCGGGATCCGGAGCTCGAGAGGGGGACCATGGAGGCTAATCCCCAGGACACTCCGGTGGATGCAGGCACCAGTCAAACCCAGGTAGGCTGCTGGGCAAGCCCTGTACTTTTTTTTTTTTTTTTTTTTTTTTTTTTTTTAATTCCCAGTGCAGTGGTGGTTGCAGCACGGGTCTTTTTTTAAAGAGGGTTTGGCGGTTGTTTGATATTAAGATCATCTATTCTTTATTTCAGGGTAAGGAGGCTCCAAGGGAAGACAAGTTGGGCCGCAAAAAATGCCCTAATTGTGGAAATTGTCCTCGGGCGTTAACAAAGCCTTATGCACACAGTGTATTGCAGGCTTACTTAAAACAGAGGCAGACTCTCCCTTGGCTAAATTCCTTGGCTCCTTTTAAAGATGAGATGGCATCAACCTTTAAATCTCTCCAGGAGTTAATCGCAGATGTAAGCACGTCTGCTTCCACCAGTAGAGCAGCTGCTATTCCCTCCTCACCAGGCCTTACAACACCCAGCTCCGGGGAGCCCCGTATAGTCAGGGAGCATAGCCCCGCATTAGTCCTGGATCCTCTGACTCAGACCCAGATCAGGATGAGGATCAGGCTGTAGCTACGAAAGCCACAACATACAAGCTGTCTCTTGAGGAAGTAGATGAGCTGTTGAGCGCTATTTAGGATTTATGGAAATTGATGAGGAAGAAACTCAATTGTCCAGACATGACAAAATGTATGAGGCTCTGGGGAAAAAGAAAGCAAAAGCATTTCCTATACATAGCATGCTTTCTGACCTGGTCCGTAGGGAGTGGGCCGAACCAGATAAGAGTCTTTCCTTTTTCCCTTAAAAGGAGATTCCCCTTTGAGAGCCCGGAGGTGGTCTGGAATAAAAATCCTAAACTAGACGCCCCTCTGTCCAAAGTCTCAAAACAGTCTGACCTGGCTTTTGAGGATATGGGTCATTTAAAGGACCCACTGGACAGGAGAACAGACGTAGTCTTAAAGAGCCTGGGATGCTTCTATGGAATGCCTGAAACCAGCTCTAGCCACTTGTGTGGCTAGAAATCTGGAGTTCTGGTTATCACAACTACAAGAACACCTAAAAGCAGGCACTCCTAGGGGGAGCTCTTAAAAACCTTTTGCTATACTTTTCAAGGCGACAAAGTTTCATCTGACGCCTCTACTGATTCCGTAAAGTTTACAGCTAAAACTGTGGCGCTTTCTGTCGCAGACAGGAGGTCAGTATGGATGAAAACTTGGAGGAAGAGACGGCAAAAAGGTGTTTATGGCTACCCTGTATTTAAGGGATGCCAATCTACATATCCTAATAAGGAAGGAATGCCAGAAATTTCTTCGGATGGCGATTCAGATAGACACCAAAATTTATCATGTTCAGTGCAGAGCACTTCCCTTTGGACTGTCATCCTCCCCAAGAATCTTTACCAAAGTTCTCGGAGGCACTAGTTCCGTTAAGACTGCAGTCAGTCTCGATCATTCCATATCTAGAAGACTTGCTCCTCACGGCCCACTCAGAGAAACAACTTTGTCAGGACTTAGAGTTAACACAGCTCAGCCTGAGTCAATTGGGGTGGATAATCAGTCTGGAAAAATCCAAAACTACCGCAACACGTAATAATCTGTATTTATGTTACAAGATCCTGTCAGTAAGAGAATTGTCCTGCCGGAAGAAAAGATATTGAATCTGTGGCAGAGAATGTCTTTTCTTCAAAGCAGCCCCAAATGTACAGTGAGGGAGGTGATGTCAGTAGTAGGACTTATGACAGCAGCAATCCCAGCCGTACAATGGGCCAGGTTCCACCAAAGGGACCTTCAGAGGTTCTTGTTGGAACAGTTAAGAGTCAGGGATCTGGAAGAGGAAGTATCTATCCCCACCAGAGTAAAACACTCCCTGTGGTGGTGGAAGGACACAGAATTTAACCAAAGTGGTTCTCTGGATCTTGCCCATCACATCTGGATGTGAGCAGCTGCGGTTGGGGAGCCCATCTCAACTCAGGCTGGGCCCAGGGCAGGTGGGCGCCAGAGGAGAAACATTTCTCCTCCAATTGGAAGAGGGTAGCAGCTATCCTCAGAGCTCTATTAGTCTTTCAGGTCACAATACAAGGTCACCACCTACAAGTCCACGCAGACACTGACGGCTGTAGCCTATATAAACAAGCAGGAGGCACCAGAAGTCCTCGGCTAATGTTGGTGGCCAGACACATATTTCAGTGGGCAGAATCCAAATCCAATCTAGAATCCATCTCTGCAATACACCTGAAGGGGAGCAGAACACCACTGCAGACTTCTTGAGTCGACAACTAGTTTTGAATAAAGAGTGGTCTCTGCACCTGGAAGTGTTCGACTACATAACAGCTTACTGGGGGAAACCAGAAGTGGACCTTTTTGCAAACAAAGAATGCAAAAGTTCCCGGTTTCTGCTTGCTATGCCCAGGAGATCAACCCTTGGCAGACGCCTTACAGATTCCATGGACCTTCAGCTTGGATTATGCGTTTCCTCCGCTTCACCCCATCCCGAGGGTTCTAGCGAAATTTCTAGTGGAAGAAACGTGTTTAATCCTAGTGGTACCATATTGGCCCAAGAGACCATGGTTCACAATTTTACTACAGTTGACAGACCAACCTCCTCTGAGACTTCCCTACAGACAAGACCTTCTGTCTCAGGGACCTTTTTTCATGCGCAAGTAACCATGCTGAATCTTTCAGCGTGGTTACTGAGGAAGAAATATTAAAGGAGCAAAGGCCTGACAGAAAGTGATTCAGACCTTGCTACAGAGTAGAAAACCAGTTACCCAAGCTATTTACAGGAAAGTGGAGGAAATTTTAATAGCTGGCTGGATAGCCGAGGTGAGGTAAACATGGATACAACAAATATCCTACAGTTTCTCCAAAAGGGGATAGACAAGGGACTAACTCCGAGTACTATTAAGGTTCAGATAGCTGCCTTAAGTGTATACTTAAAGAAACAGTTACAGGAAGATTCTTTCATAGCTAGGTTCTGTAAGGCAATCTCTAGACGCAAACCAGTCAGAGTTAACATAGCTCCATCCTGGGATATATCTATTGTTCTAAAGGCCTTTTTGGGGTCACCTTTTGAACCTATCTCAGAGGCCTCTCTAAGACTGATTACATTCAAGACAGTGCTTCTTGTGGCAATTACTTCAGCCCGTAGAGTAGGTGAAATCCAAGCTCTCCATCAGAGAGCCATTCCTCCAAATTCTAGAAGACAGTCATCCTAAAGACAGACCCTGGGTTCTTGCCAAAGGTGGCATCTAGTTTCCATAGGTCATGATATTGTCCTCCCTTCTGTCAGAATGCCTCAAACGGGAAAGGAAAAACAATTTCGTTAGATGTGAGGCAGTGTATTCTAGAATACCTATAGGGTAACCAATCCATTCAGAGTTAAATTCACTTTTTGTGCTCTTTTCCGGACAGCGTAAGGGACAAAAAGCTTCTAAGGTCACCATGGCTAGATGGATCAGGCTATTTATAGCAGAAGGGTATAAAGCATTAAATAGAGATCCTCCAGGGGGTATTAAAGCCCACTCCACAAGGGCATTATTGGCATCCTGGGCAGAAAGAGCTGGTGCCACCCCGGAGCAAATGTGTAAAGCAGCCACGTGGTCAAGCTTCTCCACCTTTTACAAGGCATTATCGGCTGGACTTAATGTCCAGTCAGGATCAGGCTTATGGGAGGAAAGTCCTCCAAGCCGTGGTCCCCCCCCCCCCCCCCCCCCCCCTAATCTGGTGAGTACTTGGGGGTCCTCAAGGGCTGTCCTGGAAGACAACTGGGGAAAACTGGAGTTAGACCTACCGGTAACTCCTTTTCCAGTGGTCTTCCAGGACAGCACAATCGCACCCTTTTTGATTATGTTGATGTACTAACATTATTACCTGTTATGTTTTGCAGTTCCATCCTTCGGTTCTTGGTAAATGACTGACCAGGGACTGCCTTTTGAACTGTTGGCAATGTGTTTCCCGTGTCGATGGGAGGGACTCCATCCTCTCTACGGCTGTCTTGGAAGACCACTGGAAAAGGAGTTACCGGTAAGTCTAACTCCGGTTTTCCTGTAATGCATCTCCCCAGGGTACAGTTATGGGGTGGAAAAATCCTGACTGGTGTTGGTATAACCTGGCCCAGACTTCCCACACTAGGAAATGTGACTAGGCATCTGAGGGACATGGGTGGCAATTTAGGAGGAAGCCTAGAACCTGGATGTCTTCATATTGCCCCATTGTCACCCCCCTCACTAGTTTTAAAACTAAGAAGGGAGATCTCCTTCTAAAGGGGTTAGATTGCAATGAATCAGAAGGTTTCAAACCACCAACATTCTGTTTAGTTATTGGTTGACATGACAATTTGAAACCCTAATGGAGGGTCTACACTGGACTGCCCATTTAGGTGGGAGCTGAGTTCTCACCTGAAAGCCCTTAGTTGCATTGGTAGAGGTGTTTAGCTATCTCATAACCCTCACCTGCTTTTCTCCTGCTGCAGAACCTATCATAGAGGAACAGTCAGTGACCACCTTGGGACCTCTGCTTGTGATTGGACCAAAACAAAGCGACATTGCAGCTGCAGTGATGAAGGAAGAGGCTGCCCCCGCAGAGCTCTGGGTGTTGGTGGCTGTTGGGTGTCTCAGTGTTCTTGTAGTCACTGTGTGTACAGTGCTCATTGCGAAGTCTCTGAAAAAGCCACAATTTGCATTGTCTGTGGAAAAATAAAAAAATAATCATTTAGTTTTGGTCTATTGCTCTTTTATAGATTGGTGCTTTTCCGGGGGCTCTAAACATCTCATGGGTTTGGTTTGGCCTTTGAATCAAGTGTGTGTGTGTGTGTGTGTGTGTGTGTGTGTGTGTGTGTGTGTGTGTGTGTGTGTGTGTGTGTGTGTGTGTTTTATTTCATATTGATGGTACAGTCTGACAGGGTGTTTGTTTCACACACCCCCCCCCCCCCCCCCCCGAGACTACAGAACCTCCTCCCTCCATTATGGAGAGGGAGTGGGTGTTGCCTATCCTAAGGTGACAACATTGGCTATCTACAGATGAAGTACAATGAGTTTCACCATAGGACAGGCAGTCATGATTCTTAACCACTGTGTTGTAGAACAAACCACAACTACATGTAGCAGAGTCTTTAACATCTTCCAGGCCAATGAGAACCTTGTGGTCAGACAGCTGATATTCTTCAATATGTAGTGGGTTGTGAGGCATATATATTTTGAAGGGGGTTAGGGCCAGGACACCCTTGATTAGTAATTTCAATAGGACAGCCGTACAGGGAAAGGTCCCAGCAGGGTGCCACTTCTGAACGTGTAGGTTTGCTGTCCCCTATGGCAACAGTACTTAACAGTTCCTAATTCAAAGTTCAACAGTTCCCTTTAACTTCACTATAAGACTCCTTTCACACTGGTGCTTTGCACGCTCTAAAGCGCTTAAAAAAAGTGCCCTGAAAGAGCCGCTGATGTCTCCAGCATGAAATCCCAGAGGGCTTTCACGCTGGAGCAGTGCACTGGCAGGATTGTAAAAGTCCTGCTAGCATCTTTGGAGCGGTGTATACGCCAATCCTTCACCGCTCCCGCCCATTGGAATGAATGGGGCAGCACGGCTATACAGCTGGCATAGCGCTGCTGCAGCAGCGCTTTGTGGTGGTTTTAACCCTTTCTCGGCTGCTGGCAGAGGGGTAAAAACCGCCCCTGCTGGCGGCCAAATACCAATGGTAAAGCGGTGCTAAAAAATAACGCCATTTTACCGCTGGCGCCCACACCGCCCCAGTATGAAAGGGCTCTAACATCCACTTGTAGCGCTTCAGCCCCTTGAGCTCCTAGTCGCTCACTGGACTCTCATACACTGAAGCCCATGAGCTCCTCAAGGCTTTTGCGGTGGTATCTCCCTCAAGCGTCACCCACGCTTTCCTGCTGGGTCCCTAACTTGGCACTCCAGATACCTATTAAGCTTCACCCCTGCTAACTGGATCGGTCCTTGGCTTGACTCACAAGGTTGCTCTGTGTCACCTCCTCTGGTTGGGTCCCTTACTTGACCACCGACTGAAGTTTCCTGATTCTCCACCTTGCCCAGTCGTTGAGAAGGTTGCTTCAGTTACTCACTGTGGTCCCTGGTAAAGGTGGTCGGTCGCTTAGTGGCAACAGCTTTCCTTCTACCTCCGACCATGACAGGTTCTCCGGCCGACATCCACCCAGACAGCAGTCCGGGTGGCACAGAACATAAATCGCCCGACTCCACCTAAATTATATATAGGCTTTCCCAGCAGGCCAAGGGATTAAAGAAAACCCCTGCCCATTAGCCGAGATACCCCATAACCTGACCTTGATTGTCCTTCTCAATCTAATACCGCCACCTGGTGGTAGAAGAGAAAAGTAAATCAAGGCCAAACTTAGGGAGAAATCAATGGATCCCTAGAAAATAACAATAATGGCTATTCCTGACAAGGAATTTGGTGAGGAGCTCCCTGACTAAACCCCAGGGCGCTACGTACAAATGAAAAGGCTGAAGTGAAGGTGTTTGAAATGGTATTACAAACTTTTGTAAACATTGACATTTGGGAATGTGTTGGCTATCCTGTCCCTTGTAATTTTTGTCATCTAATACTAGGTGGCCTCCCGCTTAGGTGAAAAGCAGGGATGGATGATAGATTGTGGTGGAGATCATATCAGAGCTCACCTAGCATTCATTGACAATACAAGCCAGTCAACACTGTATCCTGGCCTAGGCCAACAAGGCCCAGGCCTAGGGCAGCACTTTGCAGGGGGGCAGCACGGAAAGAGTCCCCGCCGCCTTGTGATACACTGTTATTGTAGCGCCAGTCTTATAGGGTGGACTGGGCTGAGAGGCAAATTAGTCTAGTGCCCCCTTTAATCGGCTGCACTGCTTCCGGTATGCAGGCAGCCGGCATTCCACAATGATGGGGGGGGTTGACGCTTCTAATTTTGACTGTCCTATCATCCTGGACCACAAACCTTCCTCACTGTGCTCTGTTTTCTGCTGCACCACTGGCATGGTTATATCTTCTTAGTCCTCTCCATAAAATTTCAGAAATTTGTGCTTAAAGTAGAACTATAGGGAACACTTTTTTTTTTTTTTTTTTTTTTTTTCCCATTTTGGATAGAATAAGGGAGGGTTATAGCCCCTGTCAGTTTATTTTATTTTTTTTTTTCCCTGTCCCATTGCAGATTTCCCTTCACTTCCTGCCCTATAGCCAAACAGGAAGTGAGGAAATCTATGCAAATTAAGGGAATCCATTCCCCCTCAGAACTGGTGTCCCCACTCAAAAATTTCAGGGTGGGTCTTAAATAGGGGTGTGGCCTTGACAGGAAGGGGTGGGTCATATTTAAATTAGGGGGTGCACGAGTTTAGTCAGGCCTAGGGCAGCACAAAACTTAAATACACTTCTGAAGCCAGTTCCTGAATGTCAGGTGGACATGAGAGCTAAGGTTCTTGTGAGGGAAGCCAGGTTTACGACCCACTTTGTTGGGTTAAATTTGCCCAAGATTAGATTCATGGCCATTGTAGAGCTCTGGTGCCTGACCTGCAGCCCTCTGGTATGATGTGGGGTCCCTGAAGCTCAGCAATCTAATGGAAAACTTTTTATTAGGGCAATAGTATTGATCTCTTCCAGCTTCATGTAACATGTTTTCTATTGTCTTGAGCAGCATTCTCCCCAGCCAACAATGTATCCTATCCTCTCTACAGACCTAATAGAGGAATTGAGGGCCAGTCTCTGACAGTCCTCTCACATTACATATATTGAACACTTTGCAGCCCTTTGATGTCAGGGGCCACATTTGAGGCCCCTGTTGGCTCATAAGTTGGCAACCAATGGTGATCAACTTCCTAGATAATAGTAGGACCCGCATGTGGCTCCTGACATCACTAAAGGATCACTCATGTTCATTTTATTATCCTGCGGTCAGAGGGGCTGCACACGAGATCATGACTTGCTGCCTCTTATGCCGCGTACACACGGGCGGACTTTTCGACCGCACTGGTCCGACGGACTTTCGAACGAACGGACTTGCTTACACAATATCACACAAGTCCGATGAATTAGTACGTGATGACGTATGACCGGACTAAAATAAGGAAGTTGATAGCCGGTAGCCAATAGCTGCCCTAGCGTCGGTTTTAGTCCGTCAGACTAGCATACAGACGAGTGGACTTTTCGACCGGACTCAAGTCCATCGGAAAGATTTGAAACATGTTCCAAATCTAAAGTCTGTCAGATTTTCACCCGAATAGTCCGCTGCAGGTCCGATGGAGCCCACACACGGTCGGCTTGTCTGCCGGATTCGGTCTGTCGGACCAGTCCGGTCAAAGTCCGCTCGTGTGTACGCAGCATTACACATCATTGCGTCCTGAAGAACTGCAAAGAAAGGGTAAGGTGTGCAAGAAATTGAATTAATGTAGCCAGAGGCTTAACTACAAATGGAGAGAAACACTGGCTGCAGCTGCTGCCCTGTGCTGCTTAGGTGCTAACCAGTTATATCCTAAGTGGCATTATGTTAAACAATATCAGTGAAAAACATAATCAGATAAAATCTATCAAATTATATCCAGTCCACACTGAAAAATTAGTCCAATTATCTGTGTTCAATCAGTGAAAAGTGACTCACAAAAAAGGTGCTCTCCCCACACCAATACACACACGCCTTACCAAAAGGATTGGATCTCAAGTTATAGAGATCCAATTTTCTCAGTTTACGACTGACAGACATATTCCACTCAACTCTTATTGGGAAACTCCTTCCATATGAGGTTGCTGTTCCACCTGGTAATGTGTCTCGTATGTCTGCTGGATCCATTATTACATAAAGGACAATAGAAGGAAGAGGCTTCATGGTACAGAACATAAACCAAGATTTGTTTAACAAAATATCACTGCACTTACGTGACAAAGGATGATGAGAAGCAAACCAATGTTTCCAAAAAGCCGTGGACTTCGCCTGCAGGCTGTTATGTAGTGACGTCACACAAATCGGCTCCACTCAATGCGTTTCCTCGTAAGAGGCATCGACTGGGAATGATGAGTGGACTATATCTGTTGGCTGATATCTTTGAGAGCGAATTTGATCGCTATACCCTGAGATAGAATGCTTCTGGTAAGAGGTGTGTATTGATGTGGAGAGAGAACCTTGCCGAAGCACCTTCTTTTGTGAATCCCTTTTCACTGATTGAGCACAGATAATTGGACAAATTTTTCATTGTGGACTGAATATATATATATTTTTTGATTGATTTAATCTGATTCATTATATTTTTTCAATGAAACATAATGCCACTTATGAATTTCTAAACTATAAGGTTGCACACTTTTTAATAAGCCTGAATACATGACCAATCTGTAAAAATATAAGTAGCAGCACTGTTTATTGTATAATTTTTTTAAAAATGTTTTTCACAAAGTTTGGATAAGTGCAGAATATATTATATAAAAAAATAAACACCTACAGTATATAAGCCAGAGGGAGCTGCTGAGCAGAAAGAGCTCAAGCATTCAGGCAGCACTGCACTGTGGGAACTGTAGTCCAGCAAAGAAAGACTCTACTGCAGGGATATGCAATAAGTGGACCTCCAGATGTTGCAGAACTACAAGTCCCATGAGGCATAGCAAGACTCTGACAGCCACAAGCATGGCACCCAAAGGCAGAGGCATGATGGGACTTGTAGTTTTGCAACAGCTGGAGGTCCGCTAATTACATATCCCTGCTCTACTGTGACTACAATTACTGTTGCATATCGGCGGCCTGAGCAGAACTCAGAGCACTGAGTTTGGGGGGTGCTGACAGCCAGAGTCACCTGGATGCAGGGTAAAGAGTAATCTCTATGTGTGGCTTAATGGTGAGCTGCTGCTGTGGGGATGTATTATCTGCTGCCAGAGAGACTGAGCCCTTTAGGAACTGACCATACAGCCACCTAGTAGCCTTATTGCTACCTGCAGGCTCGACTGGGATGGTTCTCATGTACACCAACAGTATATTAGGGCCCCAATGCTAGCCGGCTGAAGAGTTAGAACTAAAGACTTAACCCCCCCTTCACTTTCCTTTCTCTTCCCCCCCTCTCACTATTCCCCTCTACCTGCTTCTCCTTCCCCCCTTTACCCACCTAATGCCCCCTTATCCCCTAGCCCCCCCTACACACATCACCCATATTGTGGGTACCATCCTACCGAAACAACCGATCAAACATGCTTGAACCTCTCACCAGAGACACTCAAGCCTTACCTTTCTTATCCACAAATACCAACTTACAAGGCCGATAACCAATCTCTCCATTACTTGTAACTAAGCTGTCTCATCAGAGTAAGCATAAATTGTGTATTTCCTTGTACTATGATTACTTCCCTTTTGATCCACTTCTGCTTACCAAATTTTGTACTTGCATTTTTATAATCCAGATTGTAACAACACTTTCTGTCCTTTTGCCACTGTATAATAGTGTCATGATTGCTTTCTTTTAATACCTTCTCAGTGCTTTGTACCTGCTACTTTATTCTCTCTTAATAAAAATTTTTTTGTGGAAAAGAAAAAAAAAAAAAAGAACTAAAGACTGTCCCTTTACAGAGACCTTCACCTATTGCTTATACCTCTCCAAAATACGACCCTCCAGCTGTTGTGTAACTACAGGTCCCATGAGGCATTGTAAAACTCTGACATTCACAGACCTGAATAAGCATGATGGGAATTGTAGTTCCTGAACAACTGGTGGCCCATAGTTTGGAGACCCCTGGCTTATACCAAGAGGTACCTGTGACGAGAGTCACTTTCGGCGGGGGGCTTGTGGAACCCAGCTTACCTTAGAGAGCTCTGGAAACTCCTTGTCCAGCTCCCCCGGCCCCTCCTATGTGTAAGTCACCCTGTGTCTTTTAGGGGCACAGGGTGACTGAGAACCCCAGTCAGGTCTGCACTAACCAGACTCGCAGTACAAACACACCGGACACGGCATTTCCTTTTACCCCTGTTATCCTTGGTCTTATATGTGTGGTTTGTGTTGAAAGAATGAAGGGGCTCTTTCAGGGACATTAATATTTCTGAACCATATCCCTCAAGAAATATATGAAGATAAAATAATTCCACCTTTCCGACTGCTGGAATATTGTATGAGCTTGGTCACATAGACTGTTGTGGACTTTACTAGATCGTTTGAAGTGTGGCTGTACCCCATTGTTCTATTGCTTCTGTCTGCCTTAGGAGCAAAGTATTATGGGATGTATATGCTTATGTGGATTGGCTTACATGTTAATGAAACCCCTGTCACCTATTACCCTGTTTCCCCGAAAATAAGACCTAGCGTGATTGTTGGTGATGGCTGCAATATAAGCCCTGCCCCCCAAATAAGCCCTACCCTGTTTCCCCGAAAATAAGCCCTACCCTGAAAATAAGACCTACAAGGACTTTAACTAGGGCTTATTTGGGGGGTAGGGCTTATATTGCAGCCATCACCGACAATCACGCTAGGTCTTATTTTCGGGGAAACAGGGTAGATGCTAGAGGGGAGGGAGGGTGGTGGGGAATTTATCCAGCAACCACTTTTAAAGATGGTCTACTGTTGGGAAGTTGAATACACCTGTGTGTCCTGTTACTGGAGGAGGTAAAGTTTACCCTTCCCTGTGTAATTATGTAAAGAAGGGTGGATTGTCCCTGAGTGTATATCTCTTTATATCTGTGTTTAAATAAGCAGTCTTATGCTTCTCTTCACCTTACACTGATGTTTTGACACGTGACTGGGTGGGCTAAGGGACCTTGGATCATGCTGGTACTGGACAAAGGAAGCTTTTATGGCGGACATACTCTTCTTGAGTATGGAGGTCCATCACAGTATCACCCTATAATTTATCAGCTGCCCTGCATTAAAAACTTAACCTTTTTCCCAAAGAAATGCAGCAAAGTTTACTTATAAGAGATACGCTCATCGCCTGACTCACCATACGGAGATTAAAAAAAAAAAAAAAGTGATCTTGTGCAGTAATAAATTATCACAAACAATATATACCGGTATGTGCAAAAACAGTGCACCAAATAAAGTCCCAAAAAAACATATATCATAAAATCCACACAATTTTTTGTGATGGAGATGTGTGAAGGAACAAAATGAATACCTATTGGAGACAACTATTATGTGCTCTCAGAACTCTCACCTTAGAACAGTTAATATTCAGCCTCAAATTTATAGGAATATCCAGCCTTCAAGCTCCAGATTACAGGATACAATGTATCACCACAAGTTCTTCTTACTGGTATGTTAACGCCTTCCTGAGACCCAAAGAGTAATACCGATATCCAGGCTCCAAAAGGCCAGACTTCAAACTTCTACCATATCTCTATAGGCTCCAGTTATGATAGGAATCAGAAAGAAAAAATGTCCTCCATAGTGTAGTAAATTCCAATAAAGGGATCATTTATTGTAGACAAATAGATTCTTACATCAAACAAGCTTTAAAAGTGCTTTAGAATTAAAATCGGTGTTTAAATGCCTTCTCACGTCACTTTTGGTCCGTAACTATCTCCAGACACGCCCTAGCTATGTGTTACATCAAGAGTGTTGGATAAAGGTCTCAAACATGCTCCTTCTGCTGCCACTTCCAGCAATGTCTCCTCTCAGCTTCCGTCTGAGGCATGGCTGGAGATAGTTGCATCTTCTGAATTCATGGCCTTCGCCTACTGTCAGGGATAGGGATGGGTGAATGGTTTGGCCCAAGCATGAGTTCAGGCTGAACATTTGCCTGTTCGGCTGTTCGCCGAACACCCTAATTTGCAGAGTGTTCGCCGGGTGTTCGCCCCGACAAACACCCTACAATGCACTGAGTGCCACACAGTGCATTCTGTGCCCTGATTGGGCAAAAGCTTTGCCTAATCAGGGTGCAGTGTAAGCTGGTTGTTAAGGAATGGGGCCAGGAAGCCAGCCGCTGTGTCCTTAACAACCGATGAGTCATCAGCTGTCAATGGCAGTGCCACCGGGTGATGTAACCGGGTGGCCCCGCCCTTGCCTATATAAGAACTGTCAAAGCGCAGAGCGGGCAGTCAACTGGGAGGCCTTCCAGGAGGCGGAGCGTTTTTATATTTTCCTATTTTTCGGGTTCGTCGGGTGTTGTGATTGATGATGGATTTACATCGAGTAACACTTTTTTTTTTTTTCTTTTTTCTATTTCAATAAAGGATTTGTCAAAAAAAATGTTTCCTGTGGTTCTTACTTTTTGACACATTTTTTTGGGTTAATGGGTACGATACCTGATACCCATTCACATAGGGAGAGGGGATCTGGGGACCCCCTTGCTAAAGGGGGCTTCCAGATTTCTATATGCCCCCACCTGCAGACCCCGACAACCACAGGTGACGGTTGCCGAGAAGAGGCTCTTGTCCCCCTGTCCCAAAGCCCCACCCCCCCATGTTGAGGGCATGTGGCCTGGTATGGTTCAGGACAGGGGCATTCGCTCGCCCCCCCCTTTCCTGAATGGCCGGGTAGCAAGCTCAGATAAGGGTCTGGTATGGATTTTAGGGGGGGACCCCACGCCCCTTTTTTTAAAAAAAATTGGTGTGACCGAAGGGCCTGGAATGGACTGGGAGGGAACCCACGCAATTTTTTTCTTTATTTTTTAATAGCCGGGTGCCAGCAATTGTAAACAATCAGTGCAGACCCCCCCTGTCAGGAGAGCCGCCGATCGGCTCTCCTCTACTCGCATCTGTCAGACACGAGTGAGGAAAAGCCAATCAACGGCTTTTCCTATTGACATCGTGATCAGCCGTGATTGGACACGGCTGATCACGTGGTAAAGAGCTTCCGCCGGAGGCTCTTTACCAAGATTGGTGGAGCGGTGTGTCAGACTGACACACTGCTCCACCGATCGCCGCGATGCTTGCCCCCACGCTGTTATCCTGCTGGACATCATATGATGCCCAGTCAGGATAACGGAACCACCACCCGACCGTCAATCTGCTATAGGCCGGGAGGGAAGTGGTTAAAATCACTGCTCCTGAAAAAAAATATTATTTAAAAAAAAAATCATACATGATACATGTCCCCCAGGGCAGTACCCAGGCCCCCATACCCCTTTTATGACCCATTACTTGCATATGAGCCTTAAAAATGGGCACTTTTGATTTTTCCTGTACGGCTCCCATAGACTTCAATGGGGATTGCACAGATCTTAGATCAGCACAGGTTACTGCACAGAGGCATCCATCCTTCCCGGCTCCTTCTCCTGGCCTGTGTACATGAAATCATCAGAGCCGGGGAGCAGCTAAGTTCATTCATTCTGCAGTGAGTGATTATACATGTAGCGCTGGTAGATTTCTAATCTACCGCTTATATGTAAATTTAGTGGGTCATCTGTTCTGTACATAGTTCAAATTTAATCTATGGCTAAATTAGCCTCTGTTCCAGCATTGGTGTGTTGCGTGCAGTTCCACACTGTCACCTGTGGGTGTCGTTGTCACCATAGGTCAGTGTTGGAAAAGCAACAAGCTGAAGTATATTGAGTGCTCTTCTTTCTCAGAGGCAACTCGGCAGAGGTGGTCCACTGCTATGCATTCTGGGAGAAGGTACTTAAGGGCCAGATGCCATTTTTCTTTCTCTTTCACCTGCTGGCCCTCCTGGCCTAAAGGTATGTGACGGAGAGTTCTACCTCGTGGCCCTCCAGGCCGGAGGGTTGCATTGCTGCAGCCGTGCAAGTGGGCCCAGAAGCCTGTCTGGGGCCTACTGTTATGGAGATGGTCCTGTGCTGTCTGTCCTGCGGGAAGAAGCTGGACAATTGAGAAGACCCAGGGGAGGACCTGTCTTTGGAGAGGACTGTGCAGAAGGCTGGTATCTCAAGAGGGGCCTGGTGACTCAATTGGAGGATGCATCATTCTTAATCTAATCCATCACACAAGTACTGCTGGGTCAGCTTAAAGGTTCTGGTACTGTGTTTGCTGTTCATAGAAAACTACTACGTCCTGTGGCAGAGGATCGTACAGTTAAATTGTTCTTCTCAAGTCTGTGGCAGAGACTTTTTGTTCGTGCTACGCTCCGGCTGCTAGGTCAGTGAGAGAGACCTATCCGGGTTGGCAAAGATTTAAACTTGGACTGAAGGTATATTCATCCCCGAGATTTCAATTCCTCAGTGACCTAAAGAAAAGGTATTTGAACTTTCCTGCAACTCCTCTTCTACCTCTTTCCTGCTACTTCTTCAAATTACCTCCTATTAAAGCATTGAAAAAGTACTAAAGTGACTGGTGCCTACATTGTCAGATACAAAGCTCAACATGGACTCTAAGTTCTGGTTTTGCTGAAACTAAAGGTAAAAAGGTGACGGTAACAGTCCGATTTAAATCAGCAGCTCCTTCGGGGGTAAGTGCTACATACAGGAAACTGACAGCCAAGAAAAGAAAGGACCCAACCCAACCGGGCTCATATAGGCCCATATTTTTAATAAATAGTAGTCTCCCGGCTAGCCACATTGTTGCCATCTTTTATACATCTGGCACAGGCTGGTTTTGTAAGAGGGAGATCAGCCACAAATATATGAAAGGTAATTATGGCCCTGGAATTTACTAAAACTCACTCAGACACAGATACTGCTATTATTACATTAGATGCTGAAAAGGCTTTCCAATTGGTCTACAATGGTTATTTTTGGTGATGAAGAAGACTGGCTTTTCGAGTGCAATATCTGACTTCATACTCTCCCCACCTGCACATTTGATTACTTCGGGATCTATTTCAGACACTATTCACTTAGCTAAAGGAACTTGTCAGGCATGCCCTCTATCACCCTTTTCCTGGTCCACCTCATGTCAGCACACAATGGGTTAATCTTCCACTGGTAACTTCCGGGACTACCTCCAATAGCAAAGATAAGAGACACCCCCTTAGCCCCCAGTGTTCTCCTTTTTTTTGGTCGCTCCAGGCCACTTTCCATGGGAAAGTCTGAAAGTTAAGCAGTTGAGACCAGATCTCCCCTACTGCACCTCCCCCCAGGTTCTGGGCCCCTCCTGGGTTGGAAGACCCAAAATATTGGTGGCAAATCCCCTGGAAACTGGGTACCCTGGTGCCAGGGTTGGGGGCAATATGTGCTTAAAGAGCATGGCTTCTTACTCAAAATTGCGGAATCACATCTGCCTCCTGGCTATATTTCTTCTCTTTCCCCTGGGCAGCGCCGCTGTGCCGAGTTTTCCTCGCTGCATGATCTTTCTTAGGGCCCTTTCATACCTAATGCAGCAGACTGCAGTGGGACGCATTTTGGACTGCACTCCAACTGCATAAACAGTCCAAAATCAAGGTAATCCTATGGGTGTAGTTCACATTATTGCAGTACAGTTCAGTACAGTCAAAAGAAGTAGAGCATGCTACATTTTTCTGCACCACAATTGCGCAAAAATGCAACTACAACTATTGGTGTGCGGATCATCTTTCTACAAAAATGCATGCAGATGCACTACAATGCACCACAGTGCACATAAAAGCCCAGGGAAAAAAGAAGGAAGGGACCTCACAGGACAAATGCAGATAGAAATGTGTGCGCCAGCTGCATGTAAAACGCACATCAAGTGCATGTATATGGAAAAATGTGCAGTAGATGCGCAGTTTCTAGTGTGAATGGGTCCTTATGGATCTTGACAGGCAGTGACCACGGGAAGGGTGGGAAGCCATGCGGCCGCTCCAGGCCCCCACCCGTTGCTTAGCAATGGAGTAAATGTTTTTTCCTGAGAGAGGGCTGACCGGGTGTGGCTGAGCTACCTCACTCTCTGAGCTCCTGTGCTGGGTATGTGATGGTCTCCAGATTTGCATTACTAGCAAACCGGTTCCTCCACTATGTTTATCTATCTTCTCCTTTTCCGGTGCTGCTAGCCTGGGCTTCTGACTGCGAAAAGAGATGAGTTGGAGGCTCCTATCTCGGTTGAAAAGATTGCAATGGCCATCTCACAAATGCCAGCTCATAAGACCCCCGGCCTGGATGGCTACCCAACAGAATGGTACACACAGTTTAAAGATATACTGTGCCCATTTCTTTTATATACTTATAATAAAGCCTTAGATACCGGAGTCCTCCCCCCCCTCCATGCAAGAGGCTCTGATCATACTCTTACTAAAACCCCGCAAAGACCCACTCAAATGCGAATCGTACCGCCCATTATCTCTTATTAATGTGGACGTTAAGATCCTGGCCAAAGTGTTAGCAAATCGCTTAAATACTGTAGTTATGACGTTGGATAATAGTGACTAGGGTGGATTTATACCCGGGAGGTCCACTAGACTTAATATACGCAGACTGTTCCAAAACCTGCAATACCCACATGACTGTTCCTCCTACTAGGGCCATTGTGTCCTTGGACACTCGTAAAGCATTTGATCGTGTGGAATGCCTGTATCCAAATGTATCCAAATGTATGGTTTTGGCCCCCGTATGGTGGCATGGATAAGACTCCTCTGTGCCTCCCCAATGGCCCGTATTCGGGTTAACTCCTCTGTCACCGATTCATTCTCAATTAATAGAGGCACAAGGCAGGGGTGCCCGTTGTCACCCCTCTTGTTCACCCTGGCCATGGAGCCGCTTGCAGTACGCATCCACTCCTCCCCCTCAATTAAGGGTCTCCCTATTGCCACCATAGAAGAACGAATTTCGCTCTATGCTGGTGACACTTTGGTGTACTTAGCAGACACCAATGGGTCACTCCAATCCTTACTGTCTGAGATCAATACATTCAGAGACTACTCTGGCTTCTGGGTGAACTGGGACAAGTCCAGTCTTTTTTTCCCTTGGGACTCGGATGCGATTCCCCAGATTCACCCGGACTCCAAATTACAGGTGGTGTCCTCTTTCAGATATTTTGGCGTTCTGGTGCAGGCACCTCTATCCACTTACATTACAAATAACTTAGACCCACTATTAACTCGCTTACAGGAGCAAACCAAACAGTGGACTCACCTGCCTCTGGATCTTATGGGAAGGGCCAATGCCCCCTAAAATGATCTATCTACCAAAATTGCTATACATCCTGGCTAACTCCCCCTGCAAAATCCCTGGGGGAGTTAGATAGATGGTACTCCAAGGGGGTTAAATATCTATGCCATCTATACAATGCACAGGGCTTTAAATCTTTCTATCAGCTACGACTTGACTTTGACCTGCCACACTCCTAACTGTTCTATTACTACCAACTTAGACATGCCATCAGAGCCCAGTTTGGCTCCCTGGATGACCCTACAAACTTACCTCCACTAGAGAAGCTGCTGAGACACCCTGATCCCACTAGACTTGTTTCTGCCTATTATGCTGCCCTAATGACCGATTTTAACCCCAGATTTAGTAAGGCACAGGAAAAGTGGGTTTCCATGGACATTTCCCTAAAAGACGATGACTGGGCAGAATTTAGCGATACATACAAGACCTCAGTTATCTCATCAAGGGACCGTATTATAAATGTAAAGATTTTCCATCAATCTCACCTCACTCCAGCCAGGTTGCATAGGATGGGCTTGCTGGCCGCTGCAGGATGTTTTTGTGGCTGTGGCTGTGGCGGGGAGGCCGATTTCCTACACTGCTTCTGGTCATGCCCGGTAGTTCAGGACTTCTGGGTGAAGGTGGGTTTCTTCATTTCTTCGGCTTTAGGCCTCCATAACATTATCCACCCCAAGAATTGCCTATTGGGCATTTTTGGCGACTTGCATATACCATTACATGCCAAGAGGCTACTCCGTATTCTTTATTTTTACGCTAAAAAGGTTATATTACTATCATGGACGGGTACACAGACCTCTCTGAAATCCCTTTGGCTGAAGCTAATTAATGACTCTATACCACTGTATAGGCTTACCTTCGAACTTAGGAAACGGAATAAAACATTCCACAAAATCTGGGATAGATGGTTAGCCAGTCCTTTGACTCTCTCCTCAAAATGAATCCACCTTGCAGGTTGCCTATAGGTCGTACCATGATTTTCCATATGAGGATCTCCAATGTTGCTTTATACTGGTAGTAAGTTTGAACACCGCTCTTATTGTGTAATTAATGTATGATTGAAAAGCCACCATTGCTATATGAGTTTAATAAGTGCTGCTGTATACCAATGAACAACCAAGTTTTGTTTAGTTGTTGTTTTTCTTATGTATGTTGGTTTTGTCTTAAACCCAATAAAAATTATGGTAGGGTAAAGGTTAGAGTTAGAGATAGTGTAGGTTTAGGTTAGGGTAAGGTTAAGGTAGGGTTAGGGGTATGTTAAGGTTAGGGTAAGGGTAGGGTAGGGTAAGGTTAGGTTAGGGGTAGGTTAGGGTTAGGAGTAGCGTAGGGTTAGGGTAGGGTAGGGTTAGGGTAGGGTTAGGTTAGGGGTAGGTTAGGGGTAGGGTAGGGTTAGGGTAGGGTAGGGTAGGGTTATGTTAGGTTTAGGGTTAGGTTAGGTTAGGGTAAGGTTAGGGTAGGGTTAGGTTATGTTAGGGTAAGGTTAAGGTAGGGTTAGGTGTAGGTTAAGGTTAGGGTAGGGTAGGGTTAGGTTAGGGTAAGGTTAGGGGTAGGTTAGGGTTAGGTTAGGGTAAGGTTAGGGTAGAGTTATGGTAGGGTTAGGGGTAGGGTAGGGGTAGGTTAGGGTAAGGTTAGGGTAGGGTAGGGTTAGGTTAGGTTTAGGGTTAGGTTAGGTTAGGGTAAGGTTAGGGTAAGGTTAGTGTAGGGTTAGGTTAGGGTTAGGTTTAGGGTTGGCTAGTTTCCTAGGATCTTTGTTGTTGGATAAGGACACAATGCTTGAATCCTTACTATGGATTAATATGTTTTTTTTCTGTTTTCTTTTGTATCGTTTTTCCATACAAATATATCAGTGCATGTGACAAATGTAGTCTTCATTTACTGCTCGGAATTATTCTATAATCCTTGCTCGGGAGTCCCATTCATCCACACTTTGATCTGGATTTTTTGAACATGTTCTTGTGATGTAACTCATATTTAGTGAGGTTGTGTATTGTGAAATTGTCTAATCTAGATGTCTTCACTATTGGAGTTTTCCTTTTCTAGTATTACAGTCTCATGCATTGTGACTTACTATGAGATTGTGAAGTATTTTTATGAGTTTATTTTCTTTTTTATTATTACTTTGTTATTATTTTATTATAACTTTTGAAAATTATGAAACATTTTCTTGAAAAAAAATGGCTCATTCACACGGCTTCTCTGGAACATACAGTGTGAATGAGAGGTTTGTTTGTGCGTCTGGAGCCGCCTGGTTCTCTATGGGGATGCAGCGGCTATATGAACACAGTCTCAGGTCCTAATATGACTGGTGTACAGGTGAGTGGCCCTGAATGCACACTGACTGTGTTCGGGGACGTAGACGTGCACCCAACTGCCTGTCAAATTAGGACCTGTGTTCATACAACCGCTGCGTCCCCATAGAGTAATATAGGCTGCCTACACACAGCCCCAGCCACATAGAAAAAACACTGATTGTACAGGTCACAGCACCCATGTGAATGATCCGCAGCACCTCCCCCACACACAGAGCTTTATTTATCAACTCAGTAAAGTTTTTCCTGTGAAATGTTCTTTGAATATGTGTGAGAAGTTGGAAGCGATTTTATTGGCTGGAGTTTTCTTCCTTCTTGTAATTTCCTTGTGGAATTTATTCGCAGTTACAATGGGCACAATTCACTAAAGCTTATCACATGCGTTATGTCAGTCACGTGATCACTTACCTTAGATTGAAGTGCTGGCATCGGGTCCCAGACACCGCCGAGGTAGCTGACATTTTCCCCTTGCGTGTCTTCCGGGTTCACGGCTCTGACGCTGTGAGAGGCCAGAGCCACGATGATGTCACTCCCGCGCATGCGTCTAATTTCCGGCAAGCAGCTCTGATTTTCCGGCAGCCTCCGCCGGACCTTCAGATGCCAGCGGCTGCATGCAAGTGGAATATCTCTTAAACCGTACAGGTTTAGGAGATATTCATTATACCTACAGGTAAGCCTTATTATAGGCTTACCTGTAGCTAAAAATGACGAGGCGGGGTATAATACCGCTTTAAAGCATTTGTTACCCTAAAAAAAAATGTTATACCGCACAGTGATGTGCAATTTGGCCTCCTGTATCACCTGAAATACCTGGCTGATCCTGCCTGGTTCTGGTCCCCCCTATGTAAACTGACCACAGTTTATCATGGCTGCCGAGCCCTGACACCGTGGTCAGTTTACGTGCCTCCATCATCTGCAGCTCTCCTCTCTACTTTTCTGTGTTCTCCTCCCCCCGCCCCTCCCTGCCTGTCAGCTCTGTCCACTCCTCAGCTCTTCCCTCCTGCTGCAATCATAACTATTTTATGATCATACCATCCCCTCTGTAAAATAACATTATGTATCCCAGTGTCTTTGCAATATAAAAAAGATGCCGATTTCTACCTTATATCAGAGTGTCCCCCGGCACTCACGTGACTCCTCGGCTCTCTCTCCTCCCCTTCTCTCCATCTGACATCTGCGGGAGTTCTCGGCCCCTCCCGCTTAAGCTGTCAGCTGGGGAGAGGAAAGAGCCGAGGAGTCACGTGAGCGCTGGGAGACGCTCTGATATAAGGTAGAAATTGGCATCTTTTTTATATAATACAGACACTGGGACACCTAATGTTATTTAACAGAGGGGATGGCATGATCATAATATAGTGGCTTAATAGCCACTTTAAGTGGTTAAAAACACAGGTAAATGCGTTTTATATGAGTTATGATCTGCATTTTTAATATTCGTAGACGTGTCAACCGGCCTGAATTATAATTTTTGCTTTATTTTTTGCTTTGATACATTTCCCCAAAGCACTGCCCAGCCCCCGTATGTCATTCATTTGGAAACCCCATTCCTATAAGCCTAGAAAGTGTTCATTACTGATTTCTAATGTTCGGCTTTTGTTGATGTCGGTGAGGTTCACATTCCACACCTGAACTTCATCAATGTTTGGTGAGCCCAAACCCATAAGCAACCCAACCCAAACCAATCCAAACCAAACCAATCCAACCCAACCCAATCTAAACCAAACCAATCCAACCCAACCCAACCCAACCCAACCCAACCCAAACCCCGATACATCACGCTCATTACTAGTAATAACCTCACACATGTCTGTGTTTTACTGATTTTATTTTTATCTCATAAGAAAGATTTAATGAAGACGTGTATTTCCAGATTTGAAAACTGCCAACATTGATAGAAACAGGAAAATGAGGAATAAAATACCCGTCACCAATTATTATTACCATGAAGGTGAACTCACTCTGTAATATAAATTATAATAGAGAAATATGGAGAAATTATTATTAAAATCAGCAACATTTCCAGAGATAAACCTCCAAATCCCGGGACTGTCCCTGGAAGGTTATCATTGTAAATCACATTTATTTAAATTGAGCCTGTCATGAGAGAATCATGGGGGCCACCATTGCTACTATTACTCTCTATGAGAATGCTAGTTCCCTGGCTGTCATGCTGATGCTTTGCCTTCAATACAAACTCAGTCTCTGACCCGGAACAAGTATAAAGATAAGGAATTCTGACACTTTTCCGATTCTTATTCCCAGCATGCTTGTTCCGGGTTGGAGACTTAAAGTGGTAATAAATCCAAAAACAAAAATGAGATATATTGGAGATTACTGATCCTTAGATATGGTGGCGGCATTCCTTTTCTGTTTTTTCCCTTTATTTTCCCCTGGTGATCCTACCAGTAACACACTTCCTGTCTTAGGGTGGCTCCTCTATCTATGGAGGGGCAGTGGAGACCCCCCTGGACAGCAGCATTGTCTGGAGAGGGGGGTGTTGGATGGACTAGAAGTTTTAAATGGACTTTACATAAGTGACTAACAAATTAAAGCTGAACTCCAGATAACACTTTATAAGCCGTTACACCAACATTTGTGTCTCTTTTTGGGATAAAGGTTTTACATCAATGAATAAAAGCTGATCATTGTAAGCACCCCTGTCAGTGGTAAATCGTTTGCCCCAACCCTCTAACTGCCACTTTTGCTGGACAGATTGGTCTGTCATAGGAAGTTGGGAAATAACTGCAGAACCAACAGGTAAAAGAACGAAGTTACATGGGGCTCCGAAAAACAAAGACTGCTGTGTTCATGTCAGTGAGAGACGACATCATATCTGTAATTTCTTATTTTGTCTTTACTACCAATTTATAAGTTCTTACATTACACAAAGCCAGGGAACTTGTATTTTCAGAAGGAGGACTTCAGATTTCTCCCAGGAATCACCACTTCCCGCAATCATTAGCTGATCAATGAACCAATCCCACCACTCATCACTGTGATGTCACCAGACTGTGGGCGGAGTTCTCACATCTCCCGCCTCCCCCCACATATCTTTATACAACCTTCATATACACCTAACACAGCATGGAGGGGCTCAGTGAAGGTGGTGGTGAAGGTGTGGAGATGTCGGATCGGGTCACACAGATCATAAAATGAGATCCGCCCAGCCTCATAATCCAGATATATCCTGACTTTGTTACTGGAGAGATTGGTGGGTAAGAGTGTCTCTTTGCAGTCATGTATCACCCAATACTGATTATTATACCTATCCAATCCCCAGGACTCTTTATTATATCCAATCCATGACACCTCCCATCCCCTCTCTATACTGGGGTAACACATCCCGACTCTCCAGCTCTTTAACCCTCCGACATCCACTTCCCAGTAATGTCTCCCTGAGGAGAAACTCTGACTGCTCATCACCTGAGGATAATACTGGAATCTCTCTGGTGTTTCTGGGTAATTCTGCTCTATATCTGACCTGGTTACAGTTTTCCCGTCATCTGATATCTGTAACTTAATATAAGCTGTGTTTACATCCAGTGATATGTCTGCAGCTCCCTGTATATAGTATACATTTACCTCTGTTATTATATCAGATAAACCTGTGTGTAAGACCCCCGTCACATCCAGACCCCCTCCATCATGGAGGAGTTCCTCATGTCTCTCTCTGTCCTCATTATCTCCATCCTCAGTATTACACAAGTCACCTGTGTCTGATTCCTGTAAGACAGTCAGTGGATCCGTCATGTTACACAGCTCCTCAATGTGACGTATCTTCCTGGACAGTTCCTCCTTCTTTATTTCCAGATCCTGGATGGAGATGGAGAACCTCTCTGCCCTCCCGGTGATGTCACTCAGGACTCTCTTCTCCAGGTCTTCCAGACGTCTCCTGAGATCTCTAAACAGGGCAGTGACTCTCTCGGTGTCACCAGCTTCTTCTTCTTCTGCTTTCCTCCTGTGTTCCTGCAGACTCTGGACTCTTTCCTCCGTCTCCTCTCTCTTTGTCAGAAGTTTCTGCAGAACATTCCTGAGCGTCTCCTTCTTCTTCTCAGAAGCCTCATCCAGTGACACCATCTCATGTCCTGTGTGTTCTCCTGTTACACAAAGCTCACAGATACAGGTATCATCCTCAGTGCAGTAATACTCCAGGATCTTCTTATGGACGGAGCATTTCCTGCTCTCCATGGACAAGGTGGGGTCACATAAGATATGTTCTGGGGACTTTTTGTGGTCTCTCAGGTGTTCATCACACAAAAAAAACCTCACAGAGCAGACAGGATCTAACAGCAGGTACAGGAGAGTCCACACAGTAAGTACAGAAGACCCCGGACTCCTGATCTGGCGGAGCAGACTGGAAATTCTCCACTAGGTTACACAGTGTAATGTTCTTCTGCAGTGCAGGACGATCCGGAGACTCCTCTCTGCATTCAGGACAGGAATATCCTCCAGACCCCTGCTGTGTATCCAGCACACGATCAATACAGACCCGGCAGAAGTTGTGACCACATTTCAGGGTTACAGGATCGGTATAAATGTTCAGACAGACGGAACATTCCAGCTCAGCTCCCAGATCACCAGACGCCATCGCTGACAGCAGAAGAGAAATGTAATGAAAATCTCTGACACCTGAGACGAATGCATTGGGAAGGGGGAGGGGTAACATCCTCCTACACATCACAAACAAACAGAAGATTTCCCAGCACACTGATCAGTCAGCCTGTAAAAACAAACAGATTGGTCGTCTAACAATTCCCATTAAAAGCAGAGGGTTTAGTTGGACACATTTGTAAATCTATGTTGAAGTCGCAGTGCCCATGCCAAGGCTCCTCTATGTACTGCGGTCCTAACTCTATCATTTCCAGACTCTCCCAAGTTGGGGCACATATAGCAGTGGATAGATTAAGGGCAGGAATGCCTGGAGGGAGCCAACCCCTCCTTAAAGGCACAGGGACTCACTTGACACCCAGCAAGAGCACAATGGTAGTTGAGGGCATCCAGTGCATCCCCACATCCAATTCAACCGACAGTACAAAAAAAGTGACAACCACCCAAACCTAGAACTGATCTTTGCAGTAAGGTGCACATGGAAGGGCAACAAAATCCTCTGAGAGCGGCTCACCTCAATAGGCTGGTTGACAGCCAATGTCATGCTGAGGCAAAGCACTGGGTGGCCATGGAGATGGAGGACTCGGGTGGTATGGTGAGGAGCTGGCCATAGATTTCCTCCTCGATGCCAAAGGTTCTCAGTGATCATTCTACCTTGGGAAGTATTTTGTCAGTGTCTAGGGATGCCTTCCATTGCTCCTCGATTGCTCCTTCCCCAATGGTCCCTATTTTGGGTAATCTGGAATTTGAGCCCAGTCTTCAGAACCACCAGTTTCTTGATGTTGGGCGGCCCTCTTCATCTCTGGGACATCTTGCGGTTGGATGGCAAACTAACATCCACTGAACTTGCCTCCGCTGTATACTCCTTAGACTTTTGGAGTTTTTGGAGTGGTCTGCAGTTTTTTGCACTTTCTCCGTCCATGCTCCCATTCCCCAGGTATCTCTCATCAGCTAACAGAGCGGGAGAGTATTTGCCATAAGAGGGAAACGAGTTGACACAGCCTTTCTACCTTCTATGCTGCCCTGATTCGACCAGCGACAGGTTTTACCCCCTTTTCCATCTCGTGGTGGAAATCCGACCTTGCTATGCAGTTCACTGACTCACAAAAGGAGAAAATCCTCCACTTTGCCAGAAAATTCTCCATATCCACTAAGGTCCAAGAGACCAGTTATCCGATCCTAACGAGGTGTATTGGGTGCCCACAACCCTACACAGTATTTTTCCGCAGGTACCTGACACGTGCTAGCGGTGCAACATCGGACGAGGCACAATGTTACACATTTTCTAGAAGTGCCAGAAACTGAAACTATTTTGGCAAGAGGTGGCTAGTGCTATCAATCACTTGACTAATGTCGATCTAGCAGATAAAACTGTAGCATGCTTGCTGCACCTCATGCAACAACCCAATAAAAATACAAGACCTTCCTTACCACTCAGCTTAAAGGTGTACCCTCTATAACTGGTAGTCCTTTTGTGACCCTTGGAGGCCATGGCAATATTATGTTTTCACAGATGCCAATTTACGCGAGGTCTTGCAACCTGGCTAATTTTTTTTCATGGCCTTGTTACAAGGCTGTGGGTGAGAGAATTTGCTTAATGTCTCTTTATGGTTTTTCTCATAACTCATTTTCCTGGTGGCTTCATGGCAGCATACCTGTGACAAGCTCCACCTTGGCTCCTCCCTCAGGCCCAGTGAACAATATAAAAGAAAAGGATTAGCACACTTCCAGCATTTTCCTTTTTTTCCCCATATCTCATGGTCAGTGAATGGTGGTCGAACGTCCCTTACCTCTGCAGTCGGCAGCTTCCAGCTGGGTTCAATCCTCTCCCAGGTGCAGTCCCTATACTTGGGCAGCTAAATGTGCTAAAAAGATAGGGAGTCCCTTCTGTGGGTCTTTTGGGACAGCAGTTGTCTCTTAATTAAGAGCTCCTATCTGCATTTATATACTGGCATTTGCTCAAGCCTGCAGCAGAGAAAGCAGCTACATCTATTTTTCACTTAGCCTTCCATTTCTCCCCCCTGTCACCTATTCTCTCTCACTTTCCTTTCTTTGCATTCTCTGTGCATACGCGGAGGTCAGGAGTCTACCGGGCTGAGTTGGGCGGGCCGCATGGGTCATAGTGCCATTGGCCCGCCTGAGGTCGTGGCAGCCATCTTGAATAGGGGCATATTTTACATTTCTTGCCCTTGTTTGTCAAAATCATTTTTTAGAGGGTTGTATCTTCCACAGATGTCCCTCCCCTCTCTATCTGTTTATTACTGGGGGCTTTCAGCATGCCATCCTGTTGTTATCTGAGGAGGTTGTCTATGGGGGGAGCTGCTGGAGGGGACCTTGTTTTTTGCCAACGGTAAATGTAATTTCTTTCTTTTTATTTTTAACTCAGGAATACCGTTTCCTTGCTCCAGCTGAAATACCAGTCGCTAACTCCTTTATCTTTCTCTAGCTGCTTTTTCTGTCTGCTGCCTAAAATAAGCAGTACGCCACCCGAACAAGACCCTCTCCAACATTTAAGGTAGGGACTGTCGGCCAGGTGAGTAAAAAAAAAAAAAGAGAGCACTTATGCTGGTATGTTTATGTATTTCAGCCTTGTATGACAGAAGAAGTCCGAGCGGATATCAAGGCGACATAATCAAACCTATGAAGGCCCCAACCAGGGCACACCATCCAGATCAGGATGCCATGCAAGCGGCAAGGGTTCATGCATGAAAAGACATCGTTCTTCACATTCACCAACTCTCAAATCCCTAAATGCCGAGCATGCGGGGTCATCCTATTACCAGCCAATTGGTCTGCAAAGCTTTTTTAGAGTCTATGCAGCAGACTGAGAGTCAGAGGGTTAACAGGTAAGCTGTCCTACTCAGAAGATGGGCAAGGATTACATAGTGGAACAGCAACAGCAGTTCCATTGCAGCAATTAGCTCAATCTCCTCCAGAGAAGTTAACTCTTTGTGGCCCATCCTCGAGAGAATCCTCTCACCACCCAGCAAGTATCCCTCCTAGACATCTGGATGATAGTGGGCCATCTGAGGATACCTCAGAAGAGCTAGGTCCTCTGACTTCAACTTTTTCCTAGTTTAGCCCTATGTCCAGGCTGTAAAGCCAGCTATTGGCTGTGAGGAAGCTGACACTACATCTGAGAAGTCAAAAGATGTACTTCCCATTTCTTAAGAAGCATGTTTCCTTCTTTCGGCTCGGTTTCCACTAGTGAGACTTGTCATGCGACTTGGTACTGCAAAGTCGCATGACAAGTCATACCCCATTATTTCTAATGAGTACTGTTCATATCTGTGCGATTTCAATTTGCACTTCAAAATCCCACCGGGATACCGGGAAATTTCCCGGTAGGCCGCCTGCCCTGGGGCCAATTTGAGCGGCGACTGCTGCGCTCCCCTCTCTCTGTCCTCCGGCGCTCGTATGTCACGGAGATGAGTCTGTGTGTGCAAAGTCCCGCCCCCCTAGACCAGCTCGTGTAATAGTCTTCTAGATGGAACACTGATTGAATCAGTGTTCCGCCTATCACACGAGCCAGTCTAGCTAGGGGGGCGGGACCTTGCACAAAGACCCAGTTCCGTGACATACGAGCGCTGGAGGACAGAGGGAGGTGAGTGCTGTGAGTAATCCAAAAAATGGTGAGGCTGACATTAGCGGACACAGAGGCTGCAATTGGTGGGCACAGAGGCTGCAATTGGTGGACACAGAGGCTGAAATTAGTGGGCACTGAGGCTGCAATTGGTGGGCACACAGAGGCTGCAATTGGTGGGCACAGAGGCTGCGATTAGTGGGCACAGAGGCTGCAATTGGTGGGCACACAGAGGCTGCAATTGGTGGGCACAGAGGCTGCAACTGGTGGGCACACAGGGGCTGCAACTGGTGGGCACACAGGGGCTGCAATTGGTGGGCACACAGGGGCTGCAATTGGTATGCACAGATAGGCTGCAATTGGTGGGCACAGAGAGGCTGCAATTGGTGGGCACAGAGAGGCTGCAATTGGTGGGCACACAGAGGCTGCAATTGGTGGGCACAGAGAGGCTGCAATTGGTGGGCACAGTGAGGCTGTATTCATGGGCACAGAGAAGCTGCATTGGTGGGCACAGGGAAGCTGCATTGGTGGGCACAGCGAGGCTTCATTGGTGGGCCCAGTGAGGCTTCATTGGTGGGCACGGTGAAGCTGCAATGAAGTGAAGCTGCATTGGTAGGCACAGCAAAGCTGCATTGGTGGGCACAGCGAGGCTGCATTGGTGGGCACAGTGAGGCTGCATTGGTGGGCACAGTGAGGCTGCATTGATGAGCACAATGAGGCTGCAATGATGGGCACAGAGAGGCTGCAATGATGGGCACAGAGAGGCTGCATTGATGGGCACCATGAAGCTTTAATGATGGGCACAGTGAGGCTGCATTTATGGGCACAGGAAGGCTGCATTGATGGGCACAGGGAGGCTGCATTGGTAGGCACAGGGAGGCTGAATTGGTGGGTACAGTGAGACTGCATTCATGGGCACCGTAAAGCTGCATTTGATGGGCATAGTGAGGCTGCAATGATGGGCACAGTGAGGCTGCAATGATGGGCTCAGTGAGGCTGCATTGGTGGGCACGTTGAGGCTGCATTGATGGGCACGGCGAGGCTGCATTGATGGACATGGCGAGCCTGCAATTGGTGGGCACACAGAGGCTGCAATTGGTAGGCACAGTGAGGCTGCATTCATGGGCACAGAGAAACTGCATTGGTGGGCACAACGAAGCTGCATTGGTGGACACAGCGAGGCTGCATTGGTGGGCACAGTGAGGCTGCATTGGTGGGCACAGTGAGGCTGCATTGGTGGGCACAGTGAGGCTGCATTGATGGGCACAGTGAGGCTGCATTTGATGGGCACTGATGAGGCTGCATTAATCTCTTGTATCATGTCTGCAGTCTCTGACAATCTTTAGTATGATGTCCTCAGTCTCTAACCATCTCCTGTACCATGCCTGCAGCCTCTGACACCTCCTGTATCATGTCTGCAGCCTCTGACATCTCTTGTATCCTGTCCTCAGTCTCTAGGTATCTCTTGTATCATGTCCTCAGTCTCTAGCCATCTCTTGTATTCTATCCTCAGTCTCTAAACATCTCTTGTATCATGTCCTCAGTCTCTAACCATCTTTTGTACCATGTCTGCAACCTCTGACCATTTCTAGTCTTATATCATGTCTGCAGTCTCTGAGAGGGAGTCTGGAGAGGAGTTAAGAGTGGGAGTGACGCCAGGATGGGGGTCATGGGAGAAGTCAGATGTGTGTGGACTGTGGAGAGGAGACTATAGGATAAAACCAGAGCCACCAACCTGGAGCCATCTAACTGAGCCCTGCACGGTGTACCTGAGAGGAGGTCAGTGACAGCGCCACCAGGCAAGTCTGAGGGGGGTCACTGATGTAAGAGGGTAGTGAATACAATAATATAAGGGGGCACTGATATAAAGGTTTCCCCCTTATATCAGTAACCCCCCCTACGTTCCTGGGGTGACCCTTGATGATGGACCAATTTTACCACTTTTACCTGGAATTTGCTTATATATATATAAATGTATGTATATATATATATATATATATATATATATATATATATATATAATACACTCTTCAAATGTGCTTTAAAGTGCATGGTTTTCCCTTTCATGAACAAGGAAGTAATGACGTTATGATGGTTATGATGTTGGGCTGGTATAATAATGCTATGGGCTGGCATTACATTTTTTCCAGGACTGGGTTTTATTCCCAGTCCGGCCCTGGATGCGAATTGAGGTCCATAGACCTCAAGAATACACAGGCATTGTTTCAAGTCGCATCAAAATCGCTCTACTTTCAGGTTGCAATAGTGGAAATATAGGCTAAGACCCCTTACACACTGTGCTTTTACGCTAAAAAAGCACCTGTAAAGCTCACTAAAACCTATTTCCATTAAACTCAATGAATGCTTTCACACAGGGGCAGTGAGCTGGCAGGGCGGTGAAAAAACGCCCCTCTCCATTGAAATTTATGGAAAGCTCTTCAAAAGCGCTCAAATGTTTTACTGGCAGTTTAGAAGCCCCTTAGTGTGAAAGGGGCCTTACTCTGATGGATGATATCAGAGACATTGTTGAAGAGGGGGAAAAAAATGCCTTATCTGTATCCAAAGCCCTGTGGGCATAGACCGAAAACATGGGAACAGTGATTCATCAAATTGTCCCTAGGGGGGGCGTGGCTTGCGCGCGCACTGAGATGGACGCCTGAGCTGTGAGCTCCGCATATCAGACCCGACAAGAAGCGACGATCGAGCCCTAACACAGCGACATCCAGCCCCATAGCGATGTGTTCGCCTCTCCCGAGCCCTACACCCGCAATGTCCCGCAAAAGACTCCAAGAAAAAGGACCCAAATTGTCCCTAGGCAAAATATAGTTAAGGCTTTGGACGAATTATGGCTCTCAGCAGACTTCTCCGGTGAGACAGTGATGCATACAATTCGTTACTTCACAAGATCAATGTCACTACTTGTGATAGCCATATGGGTATTGTGGTCAGAACTACGGACAGCTGACACTGTGTGACAAGAAAATTAGTATAAATACAGTTTTTTTTATGGTAAATCACTCTTTGCAGAAAGGTTACAGAAAGCCATTTCCCACGTCACAGGAGGAAGGTCAGACTTGATTCCCCAGCACAGCAGAATTAGACGTACCCGGGGATTCAGGGATGCTTACTTGCAAGCATCCATACTACAACTGTTACAGAAGTATCTGAGATTTTCGGTCGACCAGGCCCATCTACAATTCCAGAGTCCCCCCTTCGGACCCTGCACTTCCCTCAGAGCCCTCACAAGGGCTCGGATCACTAGCTAAGCTTCTTTATGAGAACTGGGTCTCAGTTCTTATCACTAACCAGACCATATCCTCCTTTTATCAAAAGATTCAGCCCAGCTAGTGGAACACAGGTGGATGCTGTGGCCTTATGGTTGCCACCTCATCCCTTTAAACCCGAAGACATATTAATTACACAGGTTCTGTGGCTGATTAAGGTGGTAATTAAACTCACTTGGTGCCTTATTTGCATTTAATTAGTCTCAATACCTGTGTAATTCAAAGGTGTTCAGGTTTAAAGGGATGAGGTGGCAACTCTATCATCAAACGAGTCATCTTTTTTCCAGTTAAGGCGCCTTATTCAACACCGCAAAAGGGACAGTGTCCCTTCCATCTCAGAAAGTGTGGGCGATCATTCAGAAAGTAAGGAGATTAACGACATGGTCCTACATAACAGCCTTGAGCTAACTTAACTTAATAGGGATTTTTGTCTTTTTGTATCCAGATGGTCCCATGGACACATGGATACCTCAGGCACATTTTGTCCAGAATTCATGAAGCAATGGAGCAAACCGTCTATGCTAGTCCATATATTAAACAAGTTTGATGCACAAGGGTCTGCACTAGTGGACAAAAAGGGAGATGCCGGTAAAGCCACATCCATTAGGGCAGTGTTTCTTGGCTCCGGTCCTCAGGGCGCACCGGCAGGTCATGTTTTCAGGCTTTGCCTTATTTTGCACAGGTGATTTAATCAATTTCACTGCCTTAGTCATTACCACAGCTGTTTCACCTGAGGGAAGTCCTGGAGACATGGCCTGTTGGGGTGCCTTGGGGACTGGAGTTGGGAGACACTGCATTAAGGCATGTCTTCTGGACCACAGTTACCACAGACGCTAATACAATAGGCTAGGAGGCACATTGCAACCAGGTGTTGGTTCAAGAGAGATGGGCGTTCAATGAGGCAGACATTATCGCAAATATCCTGGAAATCCAGGCGGCTTATCTCACATCGACATCATTTGCTCTCTCAGATCAAGGACAAATCAGTCCTGATTCAGATAGACAATAGAAGTGGAACCCATCTTCATTTGGGTAGAGAGGAATCTGAAGGACCTAAGAGTAGTCTATCTTCCGGCCCACTTAAACACAGATGCTGATCACCTATTCCAAGAATTTCTGGATCCCAACAAATGGTCCCTACAACCGAAGTTATTCAGTTGGATTGTGGGCCAGTGGACCTTTCCTGAACTACATCCTTTTTGCTACAGCAAGCAATACCAAGCTGCAGAGGTTTATTTCACATCTACCTCACCCTTGGGCAGAAGCAATAGATGCCCTGTCAAGTCCTTGGGCATGCAATCTGACCAGGGCACCAAAGGAATGAATGAGGCAGTTTAAATAGCCACAAGGGGCTGGCTGTAGGCTGGATTATTGAGGCAGGTAATGGTAACCAGGTGAGTCACTGAGGAAACAATGAGTTGCTAGTAATTAACTGACACCTGAGCAGCCTGAGCACTGAGAAGAGAGCTGCTAAAAGCCCAGTCCTGACAGTAGCCCCTCAATTACCTCTCCCCCTCACAGGGGCACCAGGTTTGAGGGGAAAAGGGTATATAGAAAGCACAGAGGAGGGCAGGAGCATGTACGTCTGAGGATGAGACCCAAAAGCATTCCTCTGGACCGTAACCTCTTCAATGAACAAGGTACTGTATGTGTCCACGAAACCTACGGGAGTCAATGATAGATTCAGAGGCGTAACTAGAATCTTCAGGGCCCCGATGCAAGAAACCATGAAGGGCCCCCCTGACCCCCGGACAGGGCTCTTTTCTCCGAGCCCGATGGCGGAACACCGGGGTCCGGTCGCAAGTGGGTGGCTGCATGTAAAGGAATCGATTTCTCCTCCCCCCCCCGCTTCTCCTCCTCTCCCTCCCACAGGCATTCAGTGGCTGCAGGAGGAAAATGGAGAGATCGGTTCCTCTATGTCGGTGTTTATCAATCTTTTTCCAGTCAGGGCACCCTTGAAGTGGCTGCACTGCAACCACCCTGCAACTGTGTGCATTGCATGCAGTTGCAGCATAGTGATGATACATTTAAGGGGTTAAAACAGGTGGTCAGGAGGCAACATATTGCCTCTTTACCAGCTGTCAAATGCCTCTGAAAAGCGATCTGAGCATGGATCACTTTTCAGAGGAACAGCATTTTTTTTTTGCTGGTACTATGAACAAGCAAAAAAAAAAAAATCGGTTCTAATGGGACACATATAAGGGGTCAGGATTAAAAGCGCATACATAAAATGTGCATATATACATGTAAACACACATACATACACACACACACATACATAAATACACACACACACACACACACACACACACACACACACACACACACACATATATATATATATATATATATATATATATATATATATATATATATATATATAAAAATATATAAATGCACACACATATAAACCAGTGGCAGATGGTGCTCAAAATTTTTTGGGGGGCGCAAGCAAACTGAAAAATTATTTTTAAAAAAACGCATCAATTGCCACCACTGTGCCCATCAAACGCAGTCACTGTGCCCATCAAACGCAGCCACTGTGCCCATCAATTGCCACCACTGTGCCCTCAAATGCAGTCACTGTGCCCATCAAACGCAGCCACTGTGTCCATCAATTGCCACCCCTGTGCCCTCAAACACAGTCACTGTGCCCATCAAACGCAGCCACTGTGCCTATCAATTGCCACCACTGTGCCCATCAAACGCAGCCACTGTGCCCATCAAACGCAGCCACTGTGCCCATCAAACGCAGCCACTGTGCCTATCAAACACAGTCACTGTGCCCATCAAACGCAGCCACTGTGCCCATCAAACGCAGCCACTGTGCCCATTAAACGCAGTCACTGTGCACATCAATTGCTACCTCTGTGCCCATCAATTGCCACCACTGTGCCCTCAAACGCAGCCACTGTGCCCATCAAACGCAGCCACTGTGCCCATCAATTGCCACCACTGTGCCCTCAAACGCAGCCACTGTGCCTATCAAACGCAGCCACTGTGCCCATCAATTGCCACCACTGTGCCCTCAAACGCAGCCACTGTGCCCATTAATTGCAGCCACTGTGCCCATCAATTGCCACCCCTGTGCCCTCAAACGCAGTCACTGTGCCCATCAAATGCAGCCACTGTGCCCATCAATTGCCACCCCTGTGCCCTCAAACGCAGTTACTGTGCCCATCAATTGCCACCCCTGTGCCCTCAAATGCAGTCACTGTGCCCTCAAACGCAGCCACTGTGCCCATCAAACGCAGCCACTGTGCCCTCAAATGCAGTCACTGTGCCCATCAAATGCAGCCACTGTGCCTATCAATTGCCACCACTGTGCCTATGAAACGCAGCCACTGAGCCAATCAAACGCAGCCACTAAGCCCATCAAACGCAGTCACTGAGCCCATCAAACGCAGTCACTGAGCCCATCAAACGCAGCCACTGAGCCCATCAAACGCAGCCACTGAGCCCATCAAACGCAGCCACTGAGCCCATCAAACACAGCCACTGTGCCATCAAATGCTGCCACTGTGACCCCCCTGCCTGCTCGCAGTCTGCCCGGCACTTACCCTGTCTCGGTGGGGCAGCGGGTGACGGCGACGAGCGGGGTCCTCCATGCATCTCCTCCCATCCTCTCCTACTGATAGGCATCCAATAGCAGCGCCTGTCGTTTCAGCCAATCAGGTGATGGGTAACAGACCCGAGCACCTGATTGGTGGAGAGGCGGTTCAGTGTTAGGAAAGCGAATATTTATTCGCTTTTCTAACACACCTGGGTGGACTGTGAGCGCCAAGCATGGCACTCGCAGTTCACCTATTTTGAAGCCTATTAGTGCTTTAAAAACACCCCCGCCAGTGTAATTCAGGTGCCCGGTGTCCAAAAAGGGGCCAGGCGTCTGAATAGGGGGGGGCAGTGGCGGCCATAGATAGATTCACGCTATGCATGAATCTATCTATTTGTGATAGAGGGGTGCCTGGAGAGAGGGGGCGGCGCCCATGCGCCCCTATGGACGCACTGCCACTGATTTAAACACATACATACATACACACACATGCACACACACATGCACATATACATAGATGCACACACACTCACACACATACATGCACACACACATGCACATACACACACACATACATACATGCACATACATATAAACAAACACACAGTAGATAAAAAACGGCAGACCTTTACCTTTAGCTCTTCCTGCCGGTTACTGCACTGTAGGGGGAGACAAAGAGCACAGCACTGTGCTTTCACTTTGTAATCAATGTGACCAGCTCCCTGCACAGTGCCGAATACAGTTCGGCTTAGGATCGGGGAGCTTGTCTCTGCTCCTCCTATCAAAGTACTGTATACAGGGGGCCCCCCATGGCAACCTCAGCGACCCCTATAATTCCGCCACTGTATAGATTGTATCTCATACTCCTTATGGTTGTCAACCTGAACCGTGTGAGAACGTGGTACTGAGGTGGTATAGCAGTTACACACCAAAGGTTTTAAAAAGGAAACATGGAATACGTTAGAAATATGCATGTTGGAAGGAAGATCTAATGCATAGGTCACTGGGTTGGTCTTACAGGGAATGCGGAAAGGCCCGATATACCACAGCGCCAGTTTCAATGAGGGAACACAGAGTCAGAGGTTACGGGAAGACTGCTAGACCCTTTCTCCAACTTGGTAAGAGGGCGCAGGTATGTGACGGCGATCCACATGGAGTCTGTACCTATCACTGGCGCGTTGTAAAGATTCTTGGACCTGCACCTAAGTGGAACAGAGTTCACAAAGATGTTCCAGGAATTCCTTGTGGAACAAATGTGTTAGGCAACATGGATGTCTGGAACCCATAATTTGCCATAAATTGGGACAATCTGGAAGCGGCATTGATGGCACTATTGTGAGCAAACTCCACCCAAGGTAGCAGGTCTGATTAGTTGTTATGGTGGTCAGAAATATAACAAAGTAGAAACTGCTCCAAGGCTTGGTTGGCCCGTTCTGTGGTCCCATTGGACTGCGGGTGATATGCAGAGAAGGAAAGCTGAATTCCCAACTGTGCACAAAAGGCTCGCCAAAACCTGGCTGCCCCTGTTTGAAATGATGGTAACCCATGTAACTGGAAGACCTCCCAAGTGAAAGTTGATGCTTTGGATGTAGGCAACTTCTTTATCGGAATACAATGAGACATTTTCGAAAACTGGTCAACCACCATAAGAATAACTGTGTTGTCCTGGGAGTTGGGTAAATCCACAATAAAATCAATAGACAAGTAAGCCCAATGCCTCTCTCCACAGGGTATGAGTTGTAGGTGGATCACTGGAAGGTGGTTTTATTCTGAGCACACATGGGACAAGCGGCTACCAGAGCAGTTACATCCGCAGGGAGATTAGGCCACAAGAATTGTTGAGACATAGACCATATGAGTTGATTCTTCCCTGGGTGTCCAGCTGCCTTATGCCGTGTACACACGACCGGACTTTCGATGGACTGAATCACGTCGGACTTTTCAACGGACTTTCGACGGACTTCCGTCGAATCGGACTTGTCTACACACAATCACACCAAAGTCCGACGGATTCAACCGTGATGATGTACGACCGGACTAGAATAAGGAAGTTCATAGCCAGTAGTCAAAAGATGCCCTAGCGTCGGTTTTTGTCCGTCGGACTAGCATACAGACAAACTGATTTTTCGACCGGACTCGAATCTATCGGAAAGATTTAAAACTTGTTCTAAATCTAAAGTCCGTCACATTTTCGACAGAAAAGGTCCGCTGCAATTCCGATGAAGCCCACACTTGGTCAAATTGTCCAACGGATTTGTTCCGTCTGACAAGTTTGGTCGAAAAGCCCGGCCGTGTGTACACGGTATTAGGAGAATGGTAGGTCTGGAGCAAAGCAGTGAAGAGGTTCTATGGGACAAAGCAGCCATCACAATGTTTTTCAGGAGGAAAATGGATCTGAGAGGCCAGAATTTTCTCACCCAAAGGTGAAATGAGACTAGTGCGAATAGTGGCTAAAATGCAATCTCTAAGTATCACAGGAGTAGGAAGTGACTTCATCTTGGAAGAGGAGGAAAACTTCTGCAACAAAGCATCAGCCTTATATTCTTCATACCAGGTAAGAATGAGACTATGTAATTGAAGTTTGACAGGAAAAAGGCCCTTCTGGGAGATAAGCGTTTTGCCTGAGACAAAAATGTGAGATTCTTATGGTCAGTCAAAATGACAACCGGCACAGTAGTACCTTTGAGTAGATGCCTCCATTCTTTAAGAGCTAAAATAATGGCTAAAAATTCTCTGTCCCCAATTTGACAATTGCATTCTGCAGAAGACAATTTCTTAGAAAAGTAGCCACAGGGATGCATAGAGCTCTCAGAAGCAGGACGTTGAGACAGGAGGGTGCCTACTTCAGTCTCAGACGCATCAAATTCAAGAATGAAGGGTAACTTAGGATCAGGATTTGCCAGCATTGGAGCTGCAGCAAAAGTGGCCTTGAGGGATTCAAAGGTTTTAATGGAATCTGGGGACCAATTCTGTGGGTTCCCGTCTTCTCTGGTCATATCAGTCAGGGGTTTGACCAGAGAAGAGAAATGACAAATTTATTTCCGAAAATAATTGGCAAAGCCAAGAAAACGTTGTAGAGGGCATAGACCTATGGGTCGAGGCAACTGTAAGACTGCATATAGTTTCTCTAGTTCCATCAAAACCCCGGCAGTAGATAAAACATAACTCCAAAATGTAACCTGTTCATGATGGAACTCGCACTTTTCTAACTTGCAATACAGGTTGTTCTCTCTCAACCTCTGTGGTACATGGGAGACGTCTGTGCAGGGGCGTAACTAGAAATAGCAGGGCCCCATAGCAAAATGTGGTATGGGGCCCCCCTGCAAACAGCCCCCCCCCACAGCTGCCCTAGTGTCAATGCAGCGTGACCTGTGCCACATACAGCGTGACCTGTGCCCAATGCAGCGTGACCTGTGCCCAATACAGCCTGGTCTGCCTGTGCCCCATACAGCCCCACCTATGCAGAGGAAGAGGCAAGCCACCTGGATCAGGAGAGAGCAGGATAGCCCACTGTAATAGCTTTCATTTGAATTTCCCGTCTTCCCGGGGCTCATCGTCACATAGCCCCACCTCTTGGCCCGACGCCTTTGATGACGTCACATGTCCCGCATTGGATCGCCGTTCTGTCTATCAAAGGCACCGGGCCAAAGGTGGAGCTATGTGACGATGAGCCCCGGGAACACTGGAAGTTCTAATGAAAACTCTTACATCGGGCAGCTTGCCTCTTCCTTTCCTCTCTCTTCCCCTGGCTGGGACACTGTGCCGCGGGGCTCTTATCCTCACTGGGCCCCACTCGGCTGCGGGCCCCATAGCGCCCGCATGGGTCGCTATGGTTGTAGTTACGCCCCTGCGTCTGTGTGTGATGGCTCTCTACGCATTTAGAATACATGTGAATATCATCAAGGAGAAATTGTAGAGGGTATGAACCAGGGGTCTCCAAACTTTCTAAACAAAGGACCAGTTTACTGTCCTTCCAGCTTTAGGGGGGCTGGACTGTGGCCAGTGGGAGTAGAAAATGGCCAAGCATCAGCGGGAGTAAACAATGCCCCATCATTGGTTTTAGTCAGGGCTTTTTTTCTAAAACAATAGGTGCTGGAACTCAACCACGACCCCCTCCCCCCCAAAACCCCATAAAATAGTGGGTGTGGTCATATTTCACAAACAGTAGAAGTATCTTAAAGGGGCATTAAATATCAGGATTGCATTACATACAGAGTGTAGAGTTCATGGGGGTTACACACAGAGTGCAGAGCTGTCACTTGTAAACACAGAAACCAGACTTCTGTGTTTACAAGTGATTGTGGTGAGCAGGCACCAAAGGGTCTGAACCAGAGGTGGTGGAACTCAGTTCCCCCTAAAAAAAAGCCCTGGTTTTAGTGGAAGGAATAATGCCCTAATGTTGGTGTCAGTGGGAATAATAGTGCCCAATTGTTGATATCAGTGGGAGGAATAGCACCCCAACAGTGGTGTCAATGGGGCGTAATTGTGCCCCATCATTAGTGTCAGTTGTGGATGGAATAGGGCCCAAAGGGCCAGATTGAGGCAAGCTAAGGGCCACATCTGGCCCCAGGGCCGCAGTTTGGAGACCACTGGTGTAGACCCATGTGTCATGGCCACTGTAATGCCCCGTACACACGGTCGGATTTTCCGACGAAAAATGTGTGATAGGACCTTGTTGTCGGAAATTCCGACCGTGTGTACACAAATCCGACGGACAAAGTGCCACGCATGTTTAGAATAAATAAAGAGATGAAAGCTATTGGACACTGCCCCGTTTATAGTCCCGACGTACGTGTTTTACGTCACCGCGTTCAGAACGATCGGATTTTCCGACAACTTTGTGTGACCGTGTGTATGCAAGACAAGTTTGAGCCAACATCCGTCGGAAAAAATCCTAGGATTTTGTTGTCGGAATGTCCGAACAAAGTCCGACCGTGTGTACGGGGCATATGACTGCATATAGTATTTTTGGTGATGAAGAAGATTGGCTTTTTGGGTGCCATATCTGACTTCATACTCTTCCACGACTGCACGTTTGATTACTTTGGGATCTATTTCAGACACTATTCACTTAGCTAAAGGAATCACTTAGCTAAAGGAACTTGTCAATGATGCCCTTTATCACCCTTTTCCTGGCCCACCTCACATCAGCACACAATGGGTTAATCCTCCACTGGTAACTTCTGGGACTACCTCCAATGGCAGAGATAAAGAGACTCCCCCTTAGCCCCCAGTGTTCTTTTTTTTTTTTTTGGTCACTCCAGGCCACCTTCCTTGGGAAAGTCTGAAAGTTAAGCAGTGGAGACCAGATCTCCCCTATCGCATCTCCCCCCCAGGTTCTGGGCCCCTCCTGGGTTGGAAGACCCAGAACATTGGTGGATGGGACCCCTGGAAACTGGGTACCCTGGTGCTGGGGTTGGGGGCAATATGTGCTTAAAGAGCATAGCTTCTTACTCAGCATGTAGCAAATCTGCCTCCTGGCTATATTTCTTCTCTTTCCCCTGGGCAGTGACGCTGTGCCGAGTTTTCCTCTCTGTTGGT